>NC_056748.1:747438915-747738915 GCF_019279795.1 Protopterus annectens
CAGATATTTTGACATCCAGACAATTTCATTCATTGAGTGGGTGTCGTGATTACTGAGGTTGCCTATTTTGCAAGTAGGGACTTTGTGTGTGTGTGTGTGTGTGTGTGTGTGTGTGTGTGTGTGTGTGTGTGTGTGTGTGTGTGTGTGTAAGAGAGAGATATTTAACATGTATACTGAATATAATTTTGCAAATGGAATTCTTAGTTAAACATGCCCCTCTTCTTGGGCAATTAGACTTGAGTAACCAATATTAGATCTTAGCCATCCAGCTGGGAAAGGTTAGTATGTGGATTTTCCATCCGGTTTGATGAAGGCTATGCTACTTACTCAAGGAGTACATTTATGGCTATCCATCCAGCCATCGTGTTGCTGAACTACATTGTTTGATAATGAGAGGAGCTTTTTACAGAAGTTGAAGGTTTTTGTGTCAAGAACCTGTCCATAAAAAGTGGCTTGTTTATGTTGCATTGAAGACTGTGGTCTTTGTAGTGAGCGTTTTAAGTATAACCAGTATTTCTGAGGTAGAGGACGTCTCTTAAGGCAGGATCTTTCTTAGCCTGGAAAGCAAGCCAATGATGAAATTTATAGGGGCCAGTGAGAAACAGAGGAAAGCAAGAAGCTTTTTAGTCTGTTTGGATAACTAAGTGAACTTGGTCCTTTGACCTTTTTTGTCAGAAATGGTTGTAGTCTTTCTTTTGGCAGGGTGTTTTGCTGAGGCACATGCCAAAAGGGGCATTGCACTCAATAATGGCTCTTGTAAAGGAAGAATACAGGGATGTTATGACCTCCTTGTACCTGGATGAGATACCCTTACTAATTAAGTGGGCCATGTAAAAATCTTTCCTTACAACAGAGACAACGTGGTGGTCAAAAGTCAGGTTTCTATCAACCTGGGTGCCCAAGTACCATACCACTTATTGCGTGCTTACAACATTGTTATTAAGGTGATAATTTGTGGAGACATCACTCTCCTCAAAGGGAATGATGATGCATTTTTTGGCATTTAGCTTGAGGACATATTTCTGGCACCAGTTATTTGTTTGGATGAAACCCTCTTGTAGCTTATTCAGAATTGTTTTATTAAGTCAGTAATGTGAATTCTTTACTTTATTGCAAATTTGTTGGGTTATTTTTGTGGATTATAGTATTGTAGGACTGCTGATGTTGACATTTTACGTAGTTGGACTGCTGGAATGGTTTTCCCAGTGAGAAATACTAGTGCTGTAGTGAATATCTGTTTATTTGTAAAAAAAAAAAATATATATATATATATATATATATATATATATATATATATATTAACTAAGATGTTAGAGTTAACTGTTAGATTAGAGAATTGGAATTAGAATGAGAATTAGAATTTTAAGGCAAATATTAGGCATTTATTACATTTATTCATTGTTCAAATGCACCTACAGTACAGCCAGGAGGTCGACTGTGGTCTTCCGGTGCAACGAAAGAGTTAACTATATGATATATTTTATATGCAGCCCCAAGACCATTTCTGTTCACTCAATGTGGCCCCAAGCAAGCCAAAAGGTTGGACACCCCTGTTCTAGAGGGCCAGTGCTGTCCTACTTCAAGCTGTTTTTTTTTCTTATTTTATGATCTACCCCTGTTCTTCCCTTCCCCACCTCCCTTTTGAATCCTGCAATGAGGATTCCCATGGTTGTGTCCAAGGGGGTAATTTGCAATGTAGATGTGCGGTAGAGCCTCTCAGATTTGTCTCTACCCTTTGGTCCATTGGACCACTCCACCATCCATGATATCCTTGGCCTCCACCAGGGATCATCGCAGTAGTTATCTACAGGAGTGTTTTCTAAGGGATAGTAATGTCCATCACACTCCCTCCCAGACTCTCAGTCATCTGATCCACTAATTGAACCTGGGTCAACTGGGTGATAATCAGGGCTTTATCCCAAAGCAGATGAAGTAAGGACATAGATTTAGTGTTTTTTATTTTTAGTGTTGTGTTTGTTGGGTGTACTGTGTTCTTTGTCCTTTTGTCTTTTGCCATGGTGCTGTGACAAAAAGGGTTGTAAAAATAATGTAATGGGTAGGGGTAGGTTTAGGAGCAGGGTTAAGGCCCGTCACACTCATGTGTGCCATCCCTAATCCTACCCATTCACAAAAAGTCCTGACTAGGCTGAAAACTTCATGGATCCTTGAATTTTGTGTAAGGTCTAATGTAATCCACTCTGAACCTCAGGATGAGGATCTCACTTCCTGAATTACTACTGTTTAGTTACAGTCCATGCTTGTTATAATTGATGTCCAACTACCTAATACATTCGATTTTCTGGTTAAAGTGGTGAGAGAGTTTGCCATACACTAATCACCTTGTAGATTTTAAAGGCATGTACCCATTTTCATGTACAAGGTGTTCTTATCTATCTATCTAGCTAGCTATCTAGCTATCTCTTTATATACTTTTATGATTATTTTAAACATTTTCATTTTTATTCTGCACCAAAAACCTGACTGCTGCAGTAGTGTGTTATGCATATTTTTAAACTTAATTTTGTTGTTCTAACTTTATGTTACCCTTTTTATGGAATTCTGACTATAATAGTGTATATACTGATTTGTTACTGTTCATATGTGTACATTTGTGTATGTCTTCCTTGGATGTTAATCCAGGGAATGCAGCATTATTTTATTGATAAGAAGAATGAGATTCTCCTGGCAGGTCTAAGACAACATGACTGGGCTCTCCTTTCATACATTTCAGGACAAGTGCAAAGAGACCCATGGTGTGGCATATAGCCCATAGAGGGACTGCTGATACACATTACAGACCTTTGACATGCACAATGATGGGTTTAAGATGTAAAGACCATCAAACATTGCATGGGAAGGGGCAACATTAATCTTTGTCCCTAACAATGAAGCCTTCCCATCTTGCAGTATCCCAGGCAGTGACACTGAGGTAGGTGTTCCACCTGAGTAAAACATATGTACCTACCAAAGTTAGATTGTTTTACTGCTATTTGAGACTGGTCATTTGTGATGATTCTTGAATATATATATATATATATATATATATATATATATATATATATATATATATATATATATATATATATATATATATACACACACTCCTATTTCTCTTTGCCTTTATAACATAATCAAGAAGTTCATTCAAAAATTTATTTTATTTATTTTATTTATTTATTTATTTTACATTTGTTTACCGGGCTAGTCCAACTGGATACATGTCCATTTTCAGTGGAGGCCGGCCCGAAAAAAAAAACTACCACACTACTACTAAAAAAAAAAGCAAAATAAAATAAAAAAAAAAAAAAAATAAAAATAAAAGATATCAGAATTATCAAAAAAAAATGTATTAAAAAACACAGAACTGTAAGCTCATGTTCTGCCAGTATACTAAAAAAATGCAGAAAATATGCAGAAGAAAAAACAACAACAGGTACACTCAGTCATTTGAATACAGAATAGTGTAGTACTGAATAATATAGAGGAGGAGAATATATAGGACTTTAAAACATTGTTTGTTTGAGTTGATTTTGAAATTATTAAGAAAATGGTTTTATATCAGGGAATATCAGAAGAAAGAAAATCCTAAAATCTGTGATTCTAGAAGTAAGAAGAGTAGAGAATCAAAGAAGAAGAATAAAGAAAAAAAAAAGAAAAAAAAGAAAAGAAAAGTGAAGAGATGAGAGTCGATGAAGATGATGTTATTGCACGATTAGTGAGTTACGAGCCATAGTTTGGATTTTGATAGGAATAGTTTTAGGTTAGTTTTAAATAGTGGGGTGATGTTGTTGTTGTGTGGGTGTTAGGGTTTTTTCCAACTGAGTTTAAAATATAGGAATCTACCTGTATGAATATAAAGGGAGATAAGATATATCAATACTTTGTTAGAAGCGTTGGTTCATTAGAGAGGTGTAAGGTTTTTATGATGGTAGTATGATGGTTGAGTGCATTGGAGGTGATAAGGGCATTGTGTGTGGTGAGGTGGTTGTTGGTTGTGCAAAGGTAAGTAGGCGTAGTTCAAGCCCAAGTTTTTTTTTTGTTTAGCCTGTGATTTGAGGGTTAAGGAGGAGACAGTGATTTGAGAACCATTGTTCTATTGTAAGTTGGAATATTCATTAGGTCCTCCCTTCTTGAAAAAATATGAATATGATTTGGATTTTCAGAATAGAGTACTTTCTTTTTTTCCTGGTAATCAGTACAGAGATGGGGGGTAGGCAATGGCTTTTGCACCTAGTTGGAGGTATTCAGCTGGTAGTCAGCTGTTTGTCAGCTGATGGGGTTGTGGGTTAGTTTTTGAAGTAGTAAGTAAGGGGTATATATATGGGTATGAGGTGATGTTAATGGTACTCCAGAATTTTTTTGGTTGGTGAAGGGATGATTGCTGTAGCTGAGTATAGAAGTTCTTTTTGTCCTGCAGTATAGCTTTTTTTATCATATTTCTTTGTTGCCCTAAGATAATAAGTGATCAGTTGTGTTTTGTGGTTCAAAATGCACATTCAGATGGTGATAGCCTAAAAGGTATGTGTTATATTTTATTATTAGTATTAAATTATCCACTGTATATGAGTGAACACACTTTGTGAACATTTCTCTACATGGGCCTCAAGAGTTATGCATGTGAAATTTAGGGATCAAGGTGGATTTGTATCAGTCAGTAATTCCCATGCATGAGCCAGTTGTTAGGTATTATATGGAGTAATATCTGAGTAATCAAATTACTTTTATTGTAGTCATCCTTCTGTGGATGTTTGCACATCTACAAACAGTATAGTAGACACATCTGCAAGATAAATCACATGGATACTAGAATTCACAGTTCACTGTCAGCAGGAATTGATTATATGAGCACAGAGGGTACAATCAGTAACTTAACAGCACAAAGTGGTGCACAAATGAAGGTTCAGAAGTACTAGATGACCTTAAGACTGAGTATATCTAGTTGTGATGAACCTGTTAATGTTGCTAGTAGGGTGCATCACATAGCTGTCTAAGGTATTAGGATGAGTTCATTGATGTACAGAGGAACCAGTGGTTATCTGGGTGCCTCAAGCTACTTTTGCTTCTGTTTATGCTCTTGCAGTACACTTAGTGCCTGACCAGTCAAATTATGAGCCCCCACTGGGATTTTACTGGGACCTAATGTGCTGTAACATACATGGTTATAACTATCTATGTTGGTACAGAAAGACACCATGTGGAGCTGTTGAGGATCATGTATAAATTGTTTTGTGAGCAAATCATGAATGTGATGCAGCAGTCTTTTCTGGTTATTCAAGTCTCAACAGTGGCAGCTGGCAAGATTGGCATGTCCTGTTTGGGACTTATTTCAGACTCAGACTGTTCACCACATCTATGAAAAGGAGGAGCATAGTTATTTTCATGTAACTTCATGGACTGGTCCTAATTTGAGGACTGTGACAGTTCATCAGTATAGAGTGTTTGATTCACCTGATGATATTGTGATCCCATGCACAGCATGACATGATCACCCCAAAGGAGCTGGGCCTGGATTCCACACATCTACCCCACCATGTGTTTGAAGTGTAACATTCTCCTCTCCTTTGTACCCAAAGACACGGGTAGCAAACTGATCAAACCTGTTCTTAGTCAAGGATAGGTTGGAGAATGATCTGGTCATGGTCACGGAAAAATACCAGGCAGGTTGTGTGGTTGATCATGCCAGAGGATTTTAATACATTCAAGCACCCTGTAGTGTATGTCATTTGTATCCACTGAAAGATGTACCTAAACCTGATGTATGTATAGCCTGGGAGTAACAGTGGTACCATTTCTAATCTATGTTATATTGTTACTCATATGCTCATACTTCTCTTCCAAATGGGAATGCTCCTACTCCCACCCCTCCTTACCTAGACACCTCACCTTTTACTTCACACTGTACCCTCCACTTCCACTTTCACTCTTCCTCCATCTTGTACTCTCCTACTCACTCTAACTCACTCTCCCCTTTCTCACTTTCTGCTATCTCTTTTATCTTCCACTAGTTCTTTTTCTGATGACTTAGCCTACATAAAGCATTATTGCTATCTTAAACTAAACTGTTTAATTAACTCCATCATTTTTACAGTCATTATACTCTGTATACTTCATAAGCAATTGTACACTATATTGTTATTTTTTAAAGCATTGTCTTTGTAATTGCTTTGTCTGTAGATTTGTATATGTATTCACATGGAGCTTTTTTCCCCAGGCCTCCATTGAAAAAGGGCTCAGTTTGGCCCATTGGACTCTCCCAGTTAATAAACTGCAAATAAGCAAAAAATAAATAAATAAAATATGCTTATATATAATGGAATGGGTATGCATGTATGTATGTATTTTACTTATTTGTTTATTTTGCTCAAGCAATGTTATTATATGTTTTCAAATAAAAATATTCAATTAACAATATAAACCATAATAATAGTAGAATGATGCAATTACAAGACAAAAACAAAGCAAACTATGTACAATATATACAAAGGTCTGAATTCAAAGATTAGAGTAGTTAATGCTCCATCAAGAAATTTTTCTTTCTCTCACTTGTCAGTTTCTACTCTTTAGACATCAAAGTTGAGATTCTGCTGATAAAAGTTAATATGAGATATCACTTGCAACCAAGGATTATTGGTAAATGGCTTAGGATGAATTCTTTGTTCTTTTACTTTTGATTATCACATTTCAAATCACAAGTATTGAGTAAATTAAATAAAATGAAAAACTTGGATAAAGAGAAATTTTCTGAAAATAATACTTTCAAGAAATCATTTATTTTACACCAAAATTAATTTGGAGAAGGGCTGTCATACGAAAATGTAACCATCAGCATTGCATGTAAACATCGCCAAAGTATATTATTTTTACCATTAAAATTAGTTATTTTATTTGGGATTAAGAAGGCTCTATGTAAACTTTTCCATGTAAATATATGCCAATAATGAAATCATGAGGTACATTTAATAAATGATAATATTTGAGATTTCTGTTCAGAAGTTAAATAATTACCTAATGAAATATGATTCCAACATTTAGTATTTAAATTTATTTTTTCTTTTATTAAAATTTTATAAAGTTTTGAAATTAAATTATCAATTTTTAATTTGTTATAAATAATTTCATGAAAAAAATATGCAATCTCAGAATTTCTGTAAACTGAGAATGAGAAAGAGATAAACAGAATTCCTGAGTTTGTTTTGTCACAATTTGTATTGATAACCAATCCAAGGAATCCATATCAAATTCTTTAATAAGATGTTGACAATCCCTGACTTTCAAATATTTAAAACAATGATGCCAGCAGACAAAATTCTTAGATTCACAATTAACAAAATCATGACTATGTACTCTGTTGAGGACATTTCTGGTAATGTTAAAAGGAATTATAGATTCAAACTGAAACTTATTTATATTAGAAAGGCTAATATTAATTGTATATTGAGGACTCTGATACTAGCAGTAAGAGGAATCTAAGATTAACATCAATTTTAGAAACTCTTTTGTAAATGGAAAGAATATCTTATGTAAAAGATATGTTTAACATGAAAGAACCTGGGTCTTTGCTCTTTCATCATCAAGATTAGAAATATGGTATACAGACTATAATTGAAAAAAATCTTAGTCTTATAAGATTTAATTTTTAGGAAGTTTTAACATCATTCCTTGTCATGTTTCTGATCATGATGCCCTCCTTTATTATAAAACTTTAACTTTAACAACTTCTATTTTTTATCTAGAATTCTTGTTTATATAACTAAACTCAAGGAATTTAAACCTTGACTAATTTCTGAATTAAATTTCTTTTTGGAGTCCACTAACAACCCTGATATTAATATAGTCATGATTTGGGATTCATTAAAGTCTTTTTGTAAAATTTTAAGTTGGTATAAAAATAAAAGTAAGGAGTGGGATTCAGAATTACAAAGCATCCAATTACAACTCATAGAAGCCAAGTCTAGATTTTCAAAGGAAAACATATTTAATACAAATTAAATAGAATCATTAAATGAACAGTATCATGACATATTATCACATAAAACTAACTTCACTTTAGAAAGATAAAAAATAACCTCTTACTCCCCATCACCTAAATATATGCATACTTTATCAAAAAGAGTTAACTTATACTCAAAATCTAATAATATTTTAAAGCTTAGATCTGAAGGAAATAAAAAACTGCTGAGGTTATTGGAGGCATTCTTGATGATTTTAGATTCCATTATACAACTCTAAACCAAAATTTTAATTCTGATATTAAAACCCCAATATTAAATTTTAATTCTATTAACATTAATACAACTCCATCAGAATTAAAAGCTGATCTACATACATTTCTTATAAAGAAGTTGTAGATATAATTAAAAATTCAAAACCCAATAAAAACCTAGGTATCAATGGAATAATTGAAATGTATGAACTTTTTTCTTCCTATATTCTTTTTCAATAAAACTTCAACTGTGATCCTAACCCAGGAAAAAAAAATCCACCTTCCTGGAAATATTAATTAATTGCTCCTATATTGAAGGAAAATAAAGACCCACAATGATGTTAGTCTTGTAGACCTATCTCACTTTTAAATAATGATTATATTTTTTGTCTATTATTACTGATAGAATAAAAATACCTACTGCCAAAATAATTAATACAGCCAAACATATTTTATATACCAAAGACAAACCCATGATAGCATTAAATGTATATTAACTCTTATTGATTTTTGAAACAAAAGGAAAGAAAGAAAAGTTAATTTTTAGTTTAGAAATTGAAAAAGCTTTTGATTCCTTGAATTGGAATTATCTTTTCAAAATGTTAGAATTATTTGAGTGTCCATTTTCCCCAATTTTATTTGATTTAGCCACTGAAATGTTTGCTATTTTGATTTGAAAAAAATAAAATACTACTGGCATTGATGTTTTTAAACAAATTTCTTCCAAAATTATGTAATTTGCAGATGATATTTTAATAACTTTTACAAATTCAAGATCCATGCTTGTTGAACTAGCATCTATAATAAATTTATTTCAAAATATTTCTGGTCTTCACTTCAATCAGTCCAAATCTAAATTTTTAATGCTAAAAAAAAGAAAATCAAAATTCATAACAACATATTATTGGTAATCAAGTTTTTTCACTGAAATACGTGGGTATTACACTTCTAACATCTGTAGATGAAAAAATAAATGTTAATATCAGAAACACAACAAAGAATCTTATTTCTAAATAGAATAAACATATTATTTCATTTGAAAATTGAATTCAATTGATAAAGATAATTATTTTCCCTAAAATGTTATATATAATACAAGCCCCGTCTCTTATACATAGTAAGCATTATATCAATGAAATAAACAAATTATTAACATTTCTTTGGTTCTCCTAACAAATCTAGAATAGCCTTTTTTCATCATATTGGAGCATGACATTCTGGAGGAATTAATCTCCTAGTTGTTGAGACTTATATCAAAGCATCAATCTTTAAAATTATATTAAATTGAGTGGATCCTAATTATAACACCACCTGGAAAACTTTGCATTTAACCCTTCTTAGAAATGAAAAAAAAATTTAAGTACTAATAATTCAGTTAATCAAGATCATTTCTTCTGGCATTTTCTCTGTAATTACTTACAAAATAATATTTTTCTTCTACAAATTCTAACTTTGTATGTATTATTTTAAAGACTTTCAAAAATGGAATGGGTATTTTGGAGATGCACATGGAATTGTAAGCTTTCAATGTGTTTAAATGTTTACATGACTGATGTTTGTATGAGTAATCTTTTGTTAGAATTGCACATTGAACAAAACACTGATCTCACTGATCTTAAACATGAAAAACAAAACAAAAAATATGGATAAATATTCCCCTAAATCCACTTAATTATGCATGCTAGTAACACAATTACACAACAGTGGTGAAAGGAGAAAACTCTTAAAACTACTGGATGACAGTCTCTGTATTTGTGCATTTCACATTAATGAAAGTTTGTTCATTTTCAGTTTATATATTAAAAAAGTGATCAAAAGATGATCATAAAAACACACCTCAGTTAAATGTAAGACTATCATCATTTTATTCTTTCTACTAGAGAAATATGGAATTGTAGAAAAGCAAGTGATGAGTATTTTTTTTATTTTGATTCAGATCCACAGGAAAATTCTAGTATTCTCCAAAACTTTTGATGAGTGCCTTCCAGGATCTCAACCTGACTCTGAAACAAGATATAACTGCATGTAAAGTGCCAGTAGCCAGTAAATAACTGCATAATTCTTTGTCAAATTATGGTGTCCAGAAACATTGTTTCAGAGTTCTTATAATTTCCCTATTACAACCTTGGTGTATCATTATGCCCAAGAGGTAAATCATTTAATCTCTTGAATAATGAATGATAGTCTTTCAGATATGTAATCATGAAAGAATAATTTACATTTTTGCAGTATAAATCATTATAGTCCAGCAGATTTATAAGCCAGTCTTTAAAATGATGCAAAATGTCAGTGGCCAGTGAATAACTGCGTACTACTTTATTGAAATACAATGTCCAGAAACATTGTTTCAGAAATCCCAGCATTTTCCATTCACAACCTCTGTGAACCATTTTGCCTCAGAGGTAAATTGTTGTATCCCTTGAATGATAAATGACTGCCTTACAGATGCTTCATCATGAAATAAATAATTTGTATTTTTGGAAGAAAAAGTATTATATTCCAGCAAATGTATA
Source organism: Protopterus annectens (assembly GCF_019279795.1). Classification (NCBI taxonomy): domain Eukaryota; kingdom Metazoa; phylum Chordata; order Ceratodontiformes; family Protopteridae; genus Protopterus; species Protopterus annectens. Next base: position 747,449,632 of record NC_056748.1, read on the forward strand.
AGCTGGTCTTTAAAATGATGAATGCAAGCTCTCAAGTTGGGCAATTTTCAGTACTTTCAAGAAAATTTGTAGTACAACAGTTTTCCTCATAATACAAATTGACTATGGATAATGCTTTTTTTCAGATACGGACCAAACATTTTGTATCCATTTTGAAAGGATGCTTTGCACATGCCATTTGAAATCATTTCCATATCCTGTGATAAACATTTCAGATTCTGTGCATCACAAACAACTTTAGCAAAGCAAATGTGGACTGTTTAAATCATAAGTATTGTAAATAACTATACGGTTTGGCATAAATTTACTTTTAGCACTTCACTGTATCAGGATATCATGGTAGGTCTACATAAATAAAACCTGATGCATATAATACATACAAATGTTGTCTGGTATTTTATTCTACATTTCAGTTGAAATGATAATTGCTTTATTCCCTATAACTTCATTATTCCCTAATGCTTTCTCTTTTTGATGTCTGGTGTTTCAGACCACTTCCATTCTAAGTCCATAGCTGACAAATAAACGGGTCTATGTTTGGCTATCAAAAACACAAACCCTTGAATGGCTAAATATCGTACATAAAGCAGTGATATAGAACATCACCATACATATGTAACTTCAAAAATAAATTCATCCAATGGCCATAGTTGGTCGATAACCAGGAAGTAACACGGTGCATAAAGTAAGTGAAGAAAACCATTTAAATTTGCCCTATTCCCAATTGTAATGCAATCTTGGAGTTGATATATATAGTTAGAGGGGGTGGGGGGGTGATGACCAACTGAATTTTTCAGCAGTGATGTGGGCTGAAGGTGTGAGGGTAAAAACACTCTATAAGGAGAATTTCAAGTAGACCTTGTCTTTGTCTGAAGGATTTCAAGCCTGCATAAGGTGTATCACTGCTGGTGATTCTTGCTGGGTGAGAAAGTATATTTTTTGTCTTTGACTGATAGAGCTGCTTTCTGTCTTACCTACTCCATTTTGTTTTCTATTTTAAGAAATCTTGGCCTGGGGATTTTATTCTGTGTGAGAAACAGATACTTAAATTATCTAGGCTCATATTTCACATGTTTTTCCATTGGTTAATTTAAATTGTGTCCTGAGTGAGACAATTTAAATGCAAAGTGACATTCTGGGCCTTTTTCTTTGTTTGAAGAATTTCAAGCCTGCATAAGGTATAGCACTGCTGGTGATTCCCTGCTAGAGGTTCCCATCCGACCCACCCTCCTGTTTGTCGGTCTTCTTTTTAAACCTGGTGATTTTAAAATTCCCACTCCTATTGTAACTTGATCTTAATAATTAGAATTATTTATCTGCCTTTCCTTGTGCTTATATCAAAAAACTCCTATTGCCTGTTGTACTGATTTACTTCATTTGAATTCATTATCTAGCTAGCTGTTGGATAACGTAGTGTATTTTTACACTTTATCAAGCACTTGTTTTCTCACCAAGGTCAGTGGATTTTCCTTCTAGTGCACTGGGAGGTAGCCTAGTCTGTCTAGCTTGAGGAAACAGTTGAGATTTTTGCATGTAGTTTTATTGGCTGGAGAGCTTATTAATCAGCTTATCTTGTTTTTATTGCCTTTATAAATGCTGTACAATTGAGTGGCTCTTGTCTCATTTGTATAAACCAAAGTACTTTTATTGAATAATCTCACTGTTATGAGCTGTTTAAGGTACAAAGCTGTATCCATATCTTTAAATTTGTTTGTGGTAGCACTTCACTCTGGACACACACTGTGCTTTTACATTAGAAGGACTGGGATTATTGATCTAGGGGCTTTGGTGTTTATCTGGTCTTTCTTAGCTGGGAACTCACAAAAAGGCTCTGAGTATTTTTTTCTTTGCACTTCCCTTATATGCTGTAACTGTATTTCAGCAGTTTGAAAAAAAAACTGCATTTTATTACTGCATTTGTTGCACTTTGACTGTATTTCACACCAATTGCTGCTTTTACTTAATTTAAGAAAATATCTGTTTGTGTTGTTTTATTCGGTTGCTATTATTAATTCAAGAAAAGTCGAGCTACTTTTTAGTGTTGCTTATTTAATTAAAAAAAAAATCCTGCTTTTATTCTGTTATTCTGTTGCACTTCTGTTGGCCGTAGTATAGATTGGATTCAGACTGGCTGAATTCAGTTCTGTTTGTGGACTAAAAAAATCAGAACGTCTTTTTGGGAGAAGTCCCCCTGTACCCATATGGCAGGAGCGTACAGTAGGACTGTCTAGTTGTAGGTTAGTGGTTCTGGGCTCAGTTTTGAGCTATTTCATTGGTGCAGGGCTCAGTTTGAGCTTTTTCATTAGTTTCTTTGTATTAGCTGCTTTGCTCTTGCTTGTGTGTAGTGCATCATCGCACACCACCGTGCAGAGGGTTAACTCTTGGTGGTATAGTTGCAAAAGCACCGATGGAAGTATTTCCCTTAGAAGTGGCTGCTGTATAGCAGAGCAGTTCTTGAATTGCTCTCACCTGTTCAGTGAACCATCCTGCAGAAGATTTTACCTCTCACCTGTCAACATCAGACCCTCTATATCCCCTCTTTTATAGACCTCCTACTGTACCTTCCATAGGTTAGTCACCCTAAAATAGTTCCCTGTCTGACACCCCATCTTTTTCTCCTTAGGAGTGTCAGTTTCCCTCTGTTTCTCCTGCCAACCTGGTGGACAGTTTTTTTTTTTTTTGAGGCAGTGTAGCAACTGTGTCATGTATACTGACAACCCCTTATTCATAAATCACTCAAGTACAATTTGCGAGTGATACTCTTACACTAAGAATCTGGAATCACTTCTCCTCTTATACCCAGAACAGCAACACTACAAAGGTTGTCAGCACACACCACAACTCCTATTTGTAATATGCACCCAACACATAAACCTTCATATGCAGAGGTACTCTCTAGAAACCTACCTAAACACCAGAGACCTCCAAAACACAAACATGCTACACCTAACACAACACCCAAAGCACACAATACACATAAAAACACTAGCACCTGTGTCTCACCAAATAAGACATTAAGGCAATGCACAACTTTTCCAAATGTTTTAGTTATAGGTGACTCTCTAGTGACACATACAGACACCCCACTCACTAGGTTTGGTCAGGGGGAAGTTTCTTTACTCACCAGTGGGAGTGGGGAGTACTGAGCTGCCTGTTTGTCCTCAGAGGAGTGGTTTAAGACAGTAACTTGTAGTTCAGTGGCCATTTTGGGTAATTTCCTGCCTTTTCCAGCCCCCTGCTATAAAGCACGCTTTAGCAGCATCGGGCAGCGCCGGTTTAACAAGGTTAAACTTTTTCTGGCTCCATAAAGTCTGTTCTTCATTTTTTCCCTTAGAACTGCTCTACTAGTAACCTAAACAGTATATCCCTTGACTAAAAAGCGCAGCACTTGTTCGTAAAAGTTTTTCTTTTTTTTCTTCTCAAAAAAAAAAAAAAGAAAAAAAAAAAAAAGCTCAGCACTTGTCACTTCTATATTATACAAAGTCCCTCACTTGCAAACCCCCCCCAGGAGTACCCACTTCCTTACTAAGTCCTCTCTTATTCAGTCTCATACCTAACAACTTAATTTTTCTAGCATGTCGAAGGGCCAGATGCTGGCGTCCTCTCCTGCCCAGTTGGTGAATCTGGGAATATTGAGGCAATGTTACAATTGCCTCATGTACACAGACAACCCTCTCCTCCTCCCACGTAACACAAATACTTGCGAGAGATGCAGCTATTTAGCCAAACTGGAGGCTGAGCTCTCTCACCTCAGGACTGGCAAGACCAGACAGGAGGAGAAGGCAACTACACACACCACAAAACCAGCCTCACATAATGCTACCACACCACTGAATCAAACACATAAACACACAAAGACATACTCGGAGGCTCTGAGTAAAAATTTACCTAAACAGCAGAGGCCTCCAAAGCAGACACCCAAACAACTGCTACCTCAAGACACCCCACAAGCAACACATAAACCACAAAATCAGTGTGCAAAGCAGTCACAGCCCTTAAGGCCAAATACAACACCAAACATACTTGTCATAGGTGACTCCATAGTCAGACACACTGACGTCCCACTCACCAGGCTGAACAAGGAGAGGGTCACAGTAAGCTGCCTATCAGGCGCTTGAATCCGCCACATAACACAAGCACTCGGGTCACTCCACGGCAAGTACAAATATGACACAGTCATTGTCCATGCTGGTGTGAACGACCTGAGACGTACCTCCCTGGACTACATGAAAAGAGACATAGAGGAGCTCTCTGATTATGTAGCCCAGGCAGGTTTGACCCTGACCCTGAGCAGTATCCTTCCTTCACCAAGAATGATGCCACAATATAGAGACAAGATGATCAGCTTTAACAATTGGCTTAATGTCTGGTGTCATTCAAAGGGGATCCAGTGTCTGTCTGCCTGGGATGACATGCTTGACAAGCCACGCTGCTTCAAGGGACGGCTTGCACCTGTCACCCTGGGATTCCGGATATTGGCTAAGGCTCTTGCCACCCCATAGTGCCTTTTTTAGGCAAGGCTCAAATTCGAAACCTACCACCCTAGAAATCAAAAATGGGAAGAAACTGAGGGTAATGCTGCTCAATGCCAGAAGTCTAAATCTCAAAATGCACACACTCGAGGCCCTTCTCAGTATGGAGAACATCGATGTCTGTGCTGTAACTGAAACCTGGTTCAAGGCTCCTGAGAGCACCCTGGCACTATTAGGTTTTACCTCATATCATGCGTTCCGACCCCAAAACCCGGACCACTCCACAAAAGGAGGGTGTATCCATATTCATAAAGGATACCCACACCTCCAGGTTGGTGGCAACGCACGAAGCTTCGGAAACCATCCAGGTGCAACTAACCATAGGCAAAACTGCTCTACAAATTGTAGCATGCTACAGGCCACCCTCTCAAACTCAGGAACCCCACACAGCCTTCCTGAAGACACTGGAGGGTATAAATGTATCTCCAAACACCATCATATTGGGTGACTTCAACTACCCGAATATAGACTGGGAACATTACTCAAGCCCTAACTTTCTAGCCCAACAGTTCCTGGAGTTCATAAATTCAAATGCCATGGAACAGCTAGTCACTGTTCCCATGAGAGGAGAAAATATACTAGATCTCATTATCACAAACATGGGGACAAAATGCTCCACACCGAAGTATATCCCTCATTGGTGAGATCTGATCATAAACTAATCTCACTGGAAATCCACATCCCCGACCCCAAACAAAAAAGACCACAGTGAAGAACTTCTATAAAGCAAACTTCACACTACTCAAGACTGGTGTGGTATCCTTCAAGGCCCCTGAGCCAGTGGAAACCACAACCCAAGCTGCGGAAGCCCTTACAAATGCCTTCTATGAACACCTCCAGGACTGCATGGATCAGGCAATCCCAAATAAAACCAAGACTCTTTCCACAAAGGGCAAACATCCAGTCTGGTGGACCCCAGCCATTAACAAACTTTACAATAAGAGGAGAAAGCTATTACATGATAGAACAAAATCCATAAAATGGAAGTCACCCCTGATCATTATTAGTAAAAAAATACGAGCACTCATAAAATCAACTAAGGCCAATTTTGAGAGGAAAATTGTCATGGATTCAAAGGACAATCATAAGGCCTTTTTCAGCTATGTTAGGAACCTGGGTGGAAACTCCCAGATATGCTCAGAATTAGTCCAAAATGATACAAAAATCACTGAACCCACAGACATTGCCAACATACTGGCAGACAGGTTCAGTGCAAACTTCACCCCCCCCCCCTAAAGGAGAGATAACTATCCCAGCGGAGTGTAGCCTCCCAGACATCTCAAATGCGCAGGTGAAAGCTGCTCTCTCTAAAGCTAAAAACACAGCATCAATGGGACCGGATGGTGTCCCCGGCTGTGTGCTACACGAGCTAAATGAGGAATTAAACCCGCACATAAGGCAGCTGTTTAATCTCAGCCTTACCACAGGATACGTGCCCAAGGAGTGACGTCGGCAACTGTGGTCCCACTCCACAAAGGCGGTGCCTCACGGACCCTGGTAATTACCCCCATAAGCTTAACAAGTCTAGTCTGCAAAGCTATGGAGAGGATCATAATGGAGCTCATAAACAAAGATATAGGGGACTTGCAGACATTGGACCCGACCCAGTTTGGCTTCGTCAAGGGCAGATCATGCCTTTTGAACTTGGTCGACTTCTTCAAAACAGTCACCAAGGCCATTGATGAGGGAAAGGCAGTCCATACAGCCTACCTTGACCTTGCAAAGGCTTTCGACACAATACCCCACTCGGGTATTGTAGAAAAACTTACCAGCTTAAATGTAAACCCATATGTCACAAGATGGGTTGCAAACTGGCTTAAGGACAGAACCCACAGGGTTAGAGTTGCTGGCCCTATGTCAGACTCCAAGCCGGTCACAAGTGGTGTCCCACAGGGCTCGGTCCTTGTCCCCCTATTGTTCGGCATCTACTTCTCAGAAGTACAGGCCAACATGGGAGGACTTTGGCTGACAAAGTTTGCAGACGACTGCAAACTGGGCGCCATAGTGGAAAGTGCATCGGACATGGATGTCCTTCAGAAGGGACTCACGGAAACAGATAGCTGGTGCCAGAGCCATGGCCTGAAGTTAAATGCCAAAAAATGTATAGTCATACCCTTCAGGAAAAACAAGGTAACCCCAAGCTACCATATAGGCGGCAATCCACTAAGCACAGAAGAGGTTATCAGGGACCTGGGGACCCAGGTTGACAGTGGCCTTTCTTTTGACACTCATGTTGCTAAAGTGGTTAGAAAGACCTTCTACATTGCCCACCTGATCATGAAGGGATTCACATCCAGATCTAGTGAGGTCATTGTTCCTCTGTACTCTTCACTTATCAGACCAATGATTGAGTACAATGCCCCATTCGGGATGTATCTCACCCGACATCTGCAGCAATTGGAGAGACCCCAAAAGTTCCTCACCAAAAGGATAAAGGGACTCCAAAATCTGTCATATGCTGCCAGATTGAAGAAACTCCAGCTCTATTCAGTCGCATACCATCTGCTCAGAGGTGACATGTGCCTGACATACAAGGCCATGTCCAACCCGGAATTAATGGACATGCTCCACCTCAAAAAATCCAAATCCACCAAAACCACTAGAGCAAGCGACTTAAACCTTAGCACGAATATAAATAGGACGTGCTGGAGGGATAGATTTATCACTCAGAGACTCCCTGTGCTGTGGAATAAAATCCTGGTCCATGTGAGGCAGAGCACCTCGCTGGCTCTGTTCAAGAGAAATCTTGACCTGTGGATGGGAGATCATAGGTTTACCCCGGGAATCATCTCTGTGTCACTGCTGGACAGAGGCACAACAAACTAATGGGCACAGTATTTTTTCATATAAGGGGTGGCGTAAGCCACAAAACTTTGGGCTAAGCTTATAAATGCCTTAGGGCAGATAGCCTAGTATAAACCTATGAACCTACGAACCTATGAGAAAGTTAATGTCAGCTGTCTGTCTGGTGCAAGGATTCACCAGATCACACATGCACTCAAGTCTCTCCACAACAAGCACCATTATGATTCTGTCATAGTTCATGTTTGTGTGAACAACTTGAGATGTACCTCTCTGGACTACATGAAGAGAGGCATGATTGAGTTCTCGGAATATGTTCTTCCAGGCGGGTATGTTCCTAGCTTTGAGAAGCATTTTAACCTCACCTAGGATGATACCACAATATAAACAGAAAATTATTGCCTTCAATAATTGGCTTAGTTTCTGGTGTCATTCTAAAGGGTTCCAGTTCCTGCCAGCCAGGGACAACATGGTGGATAGACCACACTGCTTTGCCAGAGATGGTCTTCACCTGGCACTATAGGCTTTTGGTTGCTGCCTAAGGCATTTGCCTCCCCATAATGCCTTTTTTTGGCAAGGTCACAACAACAACATTCCCAACACGAAAATATCAAACACAAAGATGCTAACAGTTGAAAAGTTATTTAAAATGATAGATTGAATGTCACTGACAGTCTTGTCTTATCTTACTGAAGCTGCCAACTGCAGCTCTTTGTTAGTGCCTAGTCTTAGTGCCTTGTAAAATAAAAGTCTGGTTAGTGCACACAAAATTTGCAAACTTTTAACTTTTACCTTTTAACCTGTGTGCATAACTATTAAAGTAACTGTCTGTATAATAGATGAAACGCACACACTGTACAGTTTGCAGGGTTTACTGTCTTCAAGTTTCTTTTCAATACAACATGAATGATGTTCTCCATTAAACAGCTCTAAGCAGATCTCCCAAGAAATCAGATTACATCTGACATATATACATTCTTATGAAAGCAGTCTTTTGGGAACTCTCAAAATCATTACTTTGGTATGTTCACAGTCTGCTAATTAAACCTTTTAGGGAGTCTTTACTGCTTGAAAATGTTTCTGTGTGAACATGCAATCTTTCAGTGATGTAATTTATTTATTTATTTATTTATTTATTTATTTATTTATTTATTTATGTTATTTTATTTTACACTTGTTGACCAGGAAAGTCTGACTGGATACATATCCATTTTCAGCAGAGGCCCGGGGAGAAAATCACCAAAGGTAGCTATAAAAATAAGCATAGCAAAAATATACATTTAAAGTTTACAAGCTCAGTAGAGACATTTGAGTTATACAGTCAAATAATTGTGATCTAGCACACTTAAAAACAAATTACGTGGTATAAATACACTGATATTACCAAAAATTTAGTCAGGTTTAGAGCAAGAGCATAGCCAATGTTTATTAAGATACTGCTTGAGACTTTTCTTAAATTGTGTTAGGGAGGTCTCTCGAGTGATGTCATCAGGCAATGAGTTCCAAGTTTCACCAACAGAATTGGCCAACAGAGAGTCACCAGCAAAGTTTTTGGATTTAACAGTTTGGACTACCAGTCTATTAGATGAGCGAAGTGGTTTAAAGTTACAGTGGGGGTAGATAATATTTTAAGAGCAGGAATATTATCTGGTTGGTTAAGTAATTTGTGAGCCATTATTAGTTGGTTGTACTTTAATAGGCTGGGCAACTCTAGCCAGCCCAGATAGCTTAGGTGTTTACAGTGATATGTTCTGTAAGGCATACCAGTGGCAAATCTAGCTATGTGGCTATCATAGGTGGAGAGTTTAATAAGATCACATTTGTTTAAGTTGGTAAGTAAAGGGGAGGCATAGAAAAGGGTAGAGAGTAGATGAGAATGGGCTATGGCTATTCTAGCAAGTGGGGTAAGAAAAGGTTTAGTCCTATATAATGTACCAAGTTTTTTGTTAATGATTTTAATAGTTTGGTTGACATACTTATCAAATTTGAGGCTGTTATCAACCAAAACTCCTAGAAGTTTTATGCACACATCAGGAAATATTGTGGTACCATTATTTGATTTTATGGAGAAGGGTAAAACAGAGGATTTTTGGGTGGGAGAGAAAAGTAGGAGCTTAGTTTTGTTTGGATTTAAAATTAGTTGATGCTTGGAAAGCCAGTTTTTGACAATATTAAAGGTATTTTGGGTTAGTGTCTGCAATACTGGTTGGGAGGTGGCTGAGCAGATTAAAGTAGAGTCATCTGCGTATTGAATGCAATTAGTATTTGAAATGGCCAACTGGAGGTCATTCATAAAAATAGAAAACAAAAGAGGACCCAGAATATATCCCTGAGGGACTCCAAGGGTACTGGGAAGGAGGTTGGATAGTTTATTTTGCCATAGCACGGCTTGTTGTCTGTTGCAAAGATATGATTGGAACCACTGGAGAGAATGATTGTCTAAGGAAATTGTTTTCAAGATGGAAATAAGTAGTGGGTGGTTAACTATATCAAAAACCTTTGAGAGATCTAGAAAAAGGGCTGAGGATGGTCTATTATTGTTTCTGTTATACTTAATAGCATCAGAGAAGGTAAGAAGGACTGTGGTGGTACTATGATGTGGTCGAAATCCATGCTGAGATTTTGCCAGTAGATGGTTCTGGATAGTGCAGAAGCTGCTTATGGATGCACTTTTCTATAATTTTAGCCTGTGGTGATAAGATAGCTATAGGTCTATAACTGGAGAGTTCAGTGGAGCTACCACCTTTATGGAGAGGTATGACATGAGAAGTTTTCCAGAGAGAGGGGACTGTAGCTTCTGATATGCTACAGTTGATTAGAATGGAAATGGGATATACTATGATGTTTGCAGCTTTTTGCAAGTACTCAGCAGGGAGATGTTCAGCAGATGCGGTTGTGGGTTTTAGTTTTTTGCTTAGGGAACAGATAATGGATGTAGATACTGGAAGGAGGCTAAAGGAGAGTTGGGTACTGGGAATGGGAAACTGTAAGTTAAAAGAACACATAGGTAGCTGACTGACTATGGCCTGGATAGTCTCAGTGAAGAAATGATTAAAGTTATTAGCAACGTCATCCGATGGTTTATCTGTGGAGGCTGAAGGACTAGGTGTGGTGGTTTGACCTTAATGCAGTAGTTTAGTTATACCTGCCCAAAAGCTTTGAGGGTATTTTTTGTTTGTATTCTGAAGATGGAAGTAGTAGTTTTTTTTTTATCCAGTAAAATGGCTCTTTTAGTCTCATTCCTAAGTTGCCGAAATTTGTTATGAGCTTGAGGAGATTTAGTGGAACGTCGCATGGTCCATATCTTATTTCTGAGTGAGATTCTTAATTTGGTTTCCTTAGAGAGCCATGGCACAGTTTTTGCTTTAGTCCTAATGGTGCAGGAAAGAGCATGGGAGTCAAGGATAGCCAGGAATTTTTCATTAAAGTAAGAGACAGCTTCATCTAGGGGTAAGTTTTTCAGGGTGGACCAACTGCATGATTTAAGTTCCTCTTGAAACTTGGTAGGGTGAATGGTCTTATTATTTCTAAGTGTTCTATAGTTGGGCTGGTGGGGGTTATTGGTTTTGTGCTTAATTATATATGTGAGAAATTGATCACTGAGGTCATCAGGGAGAGTTCCAGACGTATACATCTGGGGGTGACTATTGATAAGAATCCAGTCTAATATACTTTTGTTGCTATTCGATTTGTCTAGCCTGGTGGGGAGGATATTATTTCTGTGCATCCATATAGGTTAATATAGGTAGAGGGAGATTCTGAGGAATAGGTGTTCCAGTCTATGTTAAAATCACCAAGTACTATAATATTTTGGGGATAGTTACTAGATAACCACTGGAAGATATCTTCAAGGGTTTTGGTATTATTCCCTGCAAGAATGTAAATACAGACAATAAGTATGCTTTTGTTATTATTGATCCTAAGTTTGGTAGAAAGAATTTCTGCATTGTTGAGCTGAGGAGGTTGTATGGGGTCAGTAGTAACAGTTAGTGTTGATTTGAAGATTACAGCTACTCCACTTCCCTTCCTGGTAGCATGGTCCAATCTAAGTATGTTACACCCTGGAGGTAAAACTTCAATATCTGAGGTTGTTGGTTTTAACCAAGTTTCAGTTAGACACAGAATATCAGGAGAGTGGATTGTTAAGAGGGAATGCAGGTTATGTACCTTATTATTTATACTTCTAATATTTAGATGGAAAACTAGGAGGGAGTTGGGGGACCTATCTATTGACAGCCCCTTGGTAGTGATGTTAAAATGAGAAGTGGAGTAATCAAGCGTTGACAGGCTCGGATTAGCATGGATGTCTCCATCCATAATAAGGTTATAGTGTATTCTTACAATGAGTTTTAGGAATTTGTTTATTATTTTATAATAGTGTTTGGATTTTGACCTGATATGCCTAGTTTAAATAGGCTGATATGTTATGGCAGTTGAGGAGTCAGATGCAGGAAGTATTATACTGTGCCCTTCAAAAGTAACTGTAAATTGGGTATTGGTTTGGTATTTTGGGTAGTGAAATCCTAGATAATGATGATTTTCATACATAGAGAAGAGATAAGAGGTTAACATAAGGGATAACAGAGAAAAAAGTAACATGGTGAGAGGCAGGGTTTTGGATGAAGTCATAGTGGGAGGCAGAGCTAATACCTTTATTGTAATGACACCAAGATATAGAACACAGAATGGAATTAGAGAGAGGGCGGTTGGGGGTGGAGTTTAGAAGCTGTGTACACAGCCAATTGGTTCAGAAAGAAGTGTTGTGGCCTTATGGCTATAAATCTAGCAGTACTAGGGGCGGGTGAGAATTGGGGGCAGGGAGAGGCGTGGAGCAAGCCCGAGTGTAGCAGGGCTTAACCGACACAAGGACCTTAGTGCCTGTAAATATAAGGTAAGTAAACTAGGGAATATAGTAAGGCTTTCTATAGTATCTTATCGAGCAAGCCCGAGTGTAGCAGGGCTTAGCCGACACAAGGACCTTAGTGCCTGTAAATATAAGGTAAGTAAACTAGGGAATATAGTAAGGCTTTCTATAGTATCTTATGCTTTTGAAGTAGTCAATTCTCTATTATTGAGGTTGGGAACACTATTCTGTTATCGTGAAGTATTAGAACATAAGGGAGATGGTTTAATATTTAGGGCTTCCTGACAGTGCTGTAGACCCATCAGCTTAAGATATGGTACAGATACAGCTTAATTACTAATGTTCACTTTAGCAGGTCAGTTTACCGGGGGGGTAGTTCAAGGTTGTGTTTCAGATATGTTTCATCAGTTAGCATCCTTAAAATCTTGTAAGCCTGTCCAGATAGTAGATAGATGGGAATAGAACCTGATAAGGGGTGACATTTATTAAAATACAAAGGTCATTAATTGGAAATATACTCAAATATACATATGGTTAAAAAGTAAGGAGTGCAGTCTGTTAATAAGCTCCTTTGTGTTCTTGTTTCAAGGTGAATTATGTGACAGTTCAGTAAGTTGTTCTTGCCTCCAGCTCGGTTTCTCTTTTGCACCTGGGTCCTTATCTGTAAACCTTGAAGCTTGTTTCACACAGCTGAACATTCAGTTTATTCTTATTCTCAAGCTCTACCAAACTTTGTTACAGTGAATGTTTATTTATTTAATTTTTAGTGAGAACAGTTTAATCCTTTAATATGTGTATGCCAGCAAACAGAAATGTATCCATCTAACTGACTATATTATTCCTACATATATTATAGCAACAGAAGTGTATATGCGCTAACTAGCAAACAGGTAAATATATATCTAACAAGGGTCATGCTACTAAATGCTAGGAGTCTGAACATAAACTGCACTCTCTGGAAGCAGTCCTCTCCCTGGAAGATGTTGACATCTATAGAGTCACAGAAACATGGAGCTACTCCATATCCAAATTACCATGAGTAAGACCCCTCTTCAGGTCATCATCAGTTACAGGTCCCCTTCCATGAACCAAGATGCCCATACAGCTTATTTAGACCTACTTGGGAAAAATTAAGGTACAACATAACACCCTAGTCATGGGTGACTTCAGCTATCCTTCCATTCATTGGGAAACTTATAGGAGACCAAATTAATTTGCACAAATCTTCCTGGACTTTGTTAATTCAAATGCCCTGAAGAAATAGTGCACCATCCCACAAGGGCCTGCAATATTCTAGACCCGGTCCTCACCAATATGGATGACCAATGCAATACCTCAAGTTTAGGGCTGGCACTGGTTAAATTGGACCAGAAATCAGTCATTTTTGAAGTAGCAATAGCACCAGAACTCCCCAAAGGAGAAGTCAGGCTAAAAAAAACTCACCAAAGCTAACTATACCATCCTAAGGGAAGGTATAATCGACTTCCAAGCTCCAGTTTCCACAGATGGCATTGACAGCTATACTAAGGACAAACTGATGCCCAGTATAAACATTTAGACAAACTTATAGATACAGCCATGCTGTATAAGATTAAATTAAGATCCTCAAGAAAAAAACAAACCATCCTGGTGAACGTCTCACATTAATAAATTATACAATAAGTGAAAGAAACTGCTGTCTAAAAATACAAAAGTGATATCCCAGAACTGGAAGATCACCCTCCCCAGCCTAAACAAGCAAATAAGACAATTCATAAAATTTTCAAACAGCAACTATGAGAAAAATTTAGCAACCATAGCCAAGGATAACCATAAGGCTTTCTTCAGCTACATCCTCTACCTAAAAGGTAGGACTCAGATGTGTGCTGAACTGATTGTGGATGGCATCACATATGCTGACCCTGTGGAAATTGCAAACCTGCTAGCAAATAGGTTTAGCAAAAATTTCACACCCCTAAGCCCCCCCCCCCAAGTATACCACAATCCATGTCTTCATCATCTCCTTCTCCCTGCATCTCCAAAGGCCAAGTCATCAATATTCTCACCAACACTAAGAACACAGTCTCCATGGGACCAGATGGCATTTCAGACTGCATTCTTAATGTTCTAAAACAAGAGCTAGCTATTCCATTAGGCGCTCTATTCAACCATAGCCTGAGTACTGTCTTTGTCCTAATGGAAAATAGTGACTGTTATCCCCCTCCACAAGGGTGGCTTGGCAACAGACCTGAGTAACTATAGACCTATAAGTATAACCAGCCTCTTCTGTAAGGCAATGGAACGAACCATCATGGACCTCATAAATAAGGATATAGTTGACCTCCAAAGTCTGGATCCGTCCCGGTTCGGTTTTGTCAGGGGGAGGTCATGCCTGCTAAAGCTGTTGGACTTCTTTGAGAACATGACCAGAACCATAGACAAGGGTAAAGCCGTGCACACAGCCTATCATCACTTGGCCAAGGCCTTCAACACTATCCCACATTCGGGCATTATTGACAAACTAACCCAGTTGAATATCAACCCCTGTGTTGTCAGGTGGGTTGCAATCTGGCTCACAGATTGCCAACACTCAGTCAAAGTGGGAGATCTTACCTCTACTAACAGACCTGTCACTAGTGGAGTCCCACAAGTGTCAGTGCTGGGCCCCCTCTTGTTTGGCATATACTTCTCAAAAGTCCAGAACAAAATGGAGGGGCTGTGGCTAACCAAGATTGCGGATGATTGTAAATTAGGTGCTATCATTGAATCCCCTAGCAATGTCAGCATACTTCAAAAAGGGGCTTACACAGACCAATGATGGATGCTAATGCTATAAACTGCATCATCATTCCCTTCAGCAACACATCGTCCCTGCTGATTATAAAATAAACAATAAAACCCTAAGTGCCAATTCAGTAGTGTGAGACCTGGGAACACAAGTTGACTGTGACCTCAGCTTTGGCAACCATGTGTCTACTGTGGTGAGGGAGGCATTCTACTTCACTCACCTGCAAAGGCATCACCTCAAGAGCAAAAGAGGTTATAACCCCCCTGTCTCGTCCCTCATCAGACCTATTATTGAATATAATGCTCCCTTTAGTATGTACCAAACCAGACACCGACAGCAGCTTGAGAAACCTCAGAGAATTCTAACTAAGGATATTCAGGGTTTCCAGCGCATGTCTTATACGGACAGATTGAAGTCGCTGTCACAGTACTTAGTAGTATATAGACTACTTAGAGGTGATTTATGCATGGTTTACAGGGCTTTCTCTGACCCAAATCTAATGGAAATGCTGCCCATCCATAAGTCAAATGGGACTACAGTCACCCATTCCAGGAACCTCAATCTAGCCTGCAACATAAACAGGACCTGCTGGACAGACAGATACATCTCTCAGAGGTTGCCAGTCCTCTGGAATAGGCTTCCAATCCATATCATGCAGATCACCTCCATGACCCTGTTTAAGCACAACCTGAATGAATGGAAGGGAAATCATAACTTTCTGCCAGGGGTTGCCCTAGTTGCTCTCCAAGACATGGGTAGACTTCGCTAGAAAAACCTTGGGCATAGACGATATCTCTCATCTAGTATTATATTGGGATTTAACGGCTAGGCTTGTAACGACCCTCGGGTCAATAGCCTAGTAACATCCTATGAACCTATGAACAATCAGCTAGCATGTTTCTGAGTATGAGAAAGAAACTAGAACACCTGGCAAAAGCCCATGGAGGCACTAGTAGAACATGCAAATGCACATGGACAGCAATTATAGGTGAGGATTAAGCATTAGATCATAGAGGTGTGCAGCACATTTCTTGACTACTGAGCTACTTTTATGCCTTATTTTAATTAAATGTATTATAACATGTCATACAGCTTATAAATATAGATAGATAATAGGAATATATGCATATATGTATTTATCCATCTATTTTATATGTGTGTCTGTGTGTGTGGATAAATATATGTATGTATAAATATATATATATATATATATATATATATATATATATATATATACACACAGATATATATATCTATATACATATCTCTCTCTCTCTCTCTATATATATATATATATATATATATATATATATATATGTATATATATATATATATATATATATATATATAGATGTAGATATAGATACAGAGATATAGAGATATAGGTATAGAGTCATAGGTAAGTACTAGGCTACATGCCCTTGTGGGCCATTTTATGCCTAGCCAGTTTCCCATTTTGTTCTTGAAATAACCTTTCCCATTTGGTTGTAGATTGGCCTTACTTGTCCCATGTTCAGTAATTATAAACTACCCCTAATGAGAATAACTGAGATGATACCATAGCTAATTTGAGGGGACCCATGAATGGAATAAAGCATTTAGAAGCTGCGTCTGTCCATTAATAGCATGGGGGCAGTCCTGGGGGTAAATGTTCTGTTTCCCATTCATAGATGTAAGCTGTGCTTGAATATGGACGGAGATAAAATTTGTTTTATGTGGATGGGGAGTCTACTCCAGAGAAACAGTATCATCTGCAAGATACAGCTCTCCCCCCAAACTGTTCTGTTGATGTTGCAAAAGAGACTGAGTATTTTTTAGACTGAGTATTTTTGATACTATTCATTATTATTTATATTTATGTATTTATTTATATTATTTATTGCATATTCACACTAAGCTATACATACAGCTTCTTACCAATTCAGTGTAATGCTCTTAGATTTAGAAATGTAAACTATGTGTTATGCTTCTTTGGTAACAAAAAGGCACAGCATGACCATCCATGTAAAACAAGGTTTAGTACTTCAAGCTTTCGAGTTGAAACTCTTTTTCAAGAATGAATCAGTACATTAAATCCACAGAATAAATATAGAACATCAGCCAATCACATAACATATCTCATAAACACATTATATAATTACGCAATTTACATAATTAATATAGTTGACTAAGCCTTGTTCACTATAAAAAAACTTCATTAAAAACAATGGTCAACTTAACAAATTTCATTACTACCTAAAAAGCTCCACTTGTCAACTGTAATACTCTAACTAACAAATGCTTGTCTTAATTTCAAAATGGATTTAATACTATTAGTTTTATTAAGCCCTGGATAGACATCAGATCTAAGAAAGTTTATCCATTTGTATTCTACTCTCTCTGTGGCATTCACAATGCACCCCCCCCCCTCTTGTTTTTGCAAACTCTCTGCAGTATCCTAAATTTAAATGTATGTTAATTTCTACAATATAAAATATGTTTACTAAGTGCATTTGTCTCAACCCCCCTTCTTATATCAGATAAGTGGGATGCAATTCTCTCCTTGAATTTACAGTTTTTCCAATATAAAAACACAAACATTTTTCACAGTTAGCCAAGTAAACTAAATTTTCACTATTGCATGTCCCAAATGCCTTAAAATAAAATTAACTTGTGTTATAGGATGAATAAATCCTGTTTCCATATTAATGAACTTACAAAAGGTGCAGTTATAACAGGGGACTGTCCCCTTGTTAAATCTATGTAATTCTTCATTTTTATCAAAATCTTTATAGCAAAGAGGTTGTTTGAGGTTCTTCTCTTTCTTATATACAAAATAAGGCTTTTCTCCTACTATTTTCCTAACATTAACATCAGAACTAAGAACAGTCCAATTTATTTTAATTATGGACTGAATCTGCCTAGAATGTCTGTTGTACTTCATCATATATCCTAATTTATTAAACCCAGCTTCTCTCAACGGGTTGTTTTTCTGGGCATTATTGCCTTCTCTAAGTAAATATGTTTTAGCCACACTAGGCCTTCCAGATTTAACATATTCTACATTCTTAGTTAATAAATCTCTACTATAACCTCTTTTACCTAATAGCACAGCGACTGTCACAGCCTTTTTACAGTTATGTGAGAATGTTTATGATTTTTTTAATGGAAAATCATCTAGTTTTCATAACCTGAATGCCAATAAATGAAAAGTATTAATGGACTTAGTTAAAAGAACTGACATTATACTGAAACCAGCTGATAAAGGTAGGAAAACAGTCCCCTGTTATACAAAGGAAAAATTCAATACTCAGATGGTGAACCAAGGCAGCGGCAGCAAATAAACAAGCAGTCGGTGTAGATAATACCACAGAGTTCTCTTGCATGTAGTCTCTCACCAATAAACCACTCGTAAAAGCAAAGCAGCTATCATAGAAGGACAATTTTATTGAGTAAGCCGAGTATGGTGAAAGCGCTTACTCAATAAAATTGTCCTTCTATGATAGCTGCTTTGCTTTTACGAGTGGTTTATTGGTGAGAGACTACATGCATGAGAACTCTGTGGTATTATCTACACCGACTGCTTGTTTATTTGCTGCCGCTGCCTTGGTTCACCATCTGAGTATTGAATTTTTCATTTGATTACCAATTGCTGCTCTCTCAGAAGGTGTTCGCTCCGTAACTTGTTTTTCCTTACAGTCCCCTGTTATAACTGCATCTTTTGTAAGTTCATTAATATGGAAACATGATTTATTCATCCTATAACACAAGTTCATTTTATTTTTAAGGCATTTGGGATGTGCATTAGTGAAAATTTAGTTTACATGACTAGCTGTGAAAAATGTTTGTGTTTTTATTGTGGAAAAAAACTAACTGTAAATTCAAGAAGAGAATTGCATCCCACTTATCTGATAAAAGAAGGGGGGGTTGAGACAAATGCACTTAGTAAGCATATTTTACATTGTGGAAATTAACATACATTTAAATTTAGGATACTGCAGAGAGTTTGCAAAAAGAAGAGGCATTGTGAATGCCACAGAGAGAGCAGAATACAAATGGGTAAACTTTTTTAGATCTGATGTCTATCCAGGGCTTAATAAAACTAATAGTATTAAACCCATTTTGAAATTAAGACAAGCATATGTTAGTTAGAGTATTACAGTTGTCCTGTGGAGCTTTTAGGTAATGAAATTTGTTAAGTTGACCATTGTTTTTAATGAAGTTTTTTAGTGAACTAGGCTTAGTCAACTATAGTAATTATGTAAATTGTATAATTATATAATCTGTTTATGAGATATGTGATTGGCTGGTGTTCTATATTTATTCTGTGGTTGTAATATACTGATTCATTCTTGAAAAAGAGTTTTAACTCGAAAGCTTGAAGTAATAAACCTTGTTTTACATGAATGGTCATGCTGTGCCTTTTTGTTACTGGATTTAATTTAATGTTGGTTCACCAGTATATTTAGCTGTTCTACACCTGCTTCCTGGACTTTGTTTGCTTATTATACTTCTTTGCAAATCTCTGCTTACATATATGTATCATTGATTAATGTTTTTAAATTTTGCTGTGATGCAAAAGAGTAGTAATGTAACTCAGTACTGTACTGTAGTGCTTATCTCTGCTTTTATGCATGTATCCTTGTTTACTATGTTTTTAGAATACTTTGTAATATTTTGTAATATACTGTGGCGCTTTTCTCCCCAGACCTCCACTGAAAATGTTTTTTTTGACTCAGTGGACTTTTCCAGTCAACAAATGGCAATAAATAAATAAATAAATACATTTCTCATGCCATTTGACTTGTTGATATGCAGCAATGCATCAGAGGATGCCTTGTATGCCAGATACAAGTCACCTCTTAGCAGTCTGTAGGATGTAGAGTATAGTAACAGGACTTTGAGTCAGTCCATGTAGGGCATGTCGTTTAGGCTTTATATCATTTTAGTAAGGTATCCCTGTGGTGTTGCAGTTGTTGGATGTGTCTGGATAGATACATGCCAAAGGAGGCATTATATTCAATTACTGGCCTAATGAGGGCTGAGTAAAGGGGGACCATGACATCCCTAGATCTAGAAAATTCCTTTGTTTATAAGCTGTGCATTATAGAAGGACTTTCTTACAACAATGGACACATTGGTCAAAAGTTAGGCCACTGTCCACATAAGTTCCCAAATCCCAAACAATTGGTTCAACTCTTAGGTGCATATTTCCACAAACAGCATTCAAAAACGACCCAACAATATAAAATCAATGCAAATAAACACTGCAAGGTATCGGTTCCCACCAAGAAGTATATGACAACTGGATAAAAAACACTTGTTTTAATATTATCATCAATATATTATCATTTTGGCCAGGGCCGGTGTTAGCATTTTGGGGGCCCCCAGCAAATGTCAAGATGGGGGCCCCCTAGGCACTTCCAGTATAAGTATCATCCTAACAATGCCATCCATCCTAAGCAACCTTTTATTGCATGCTGCAAACTTTTAGGAGTAGTATCCACAGACAGACCTGCAGCTACAAGCTTTTACATTACAACAGGTCTATGTATCACACTTTCACTATGTTGAGCTGTCTAACAAAGAGGCAGTTAGAGTTACTGGCACTTAGTTGCAACAGTGATACATTGCAACAAGTCTATGTACAGGTCTGGACTTAAAGTGAAATGATGACTGGACCTACATTTCAACACCACCCACCATCACCCCCCCCCCCCACACACACACACACACACACACACCCAGTCATCTCCTCTGAGTCCTTCTCCTTTTGGGCTCCCCCTACCCTCCATGTTTCTTTTTCTTCCTTTTTTCACATTTTGCCTTACTCTAAGCTTTTTCAAGAAGGCATAACTTTCTATATGCTCTGAAGTGCATTTTACACAACATTTTCATCCAATAATAGCTTGAACAGAAATTATGATTAAGGAAAGAAATTCACTGTTGTGGTTCAGCTTTAGTTTTCCTTGCATCCTTTCAAGACACCTTTCCTGAACAAGACAGACCAGTAATAACCATTTAGGAAATAAATCAAGTCAGGGTCCAAGAAGCCACAGGTTTACAGATGGTCTGGGATGCATTTTAGAGCATTTTCTCAACATTTTGCTCCAATGGTGGCCTAATTAAAAATTATGAAGAAAAAAAGAATTTCAGTCTTATTTTTTTCTTTCAAGGAAGACATAATTTGTGCCCAAGGCTTAATTTTCAAAGCTGACAAAATTGTAGCTTACAGTAAACTAACAAGCCAGTAGTTGTGAGAATATTTAAGTCTTATCTGGAAATACTGCCTACCTCCCTAACCCTCTAAAAAGACAGTCACTGCCTATGCATCCCTCTGGTGTTAGACTGGGATGAAAGCAGAGATTTAAATTGCCTTTGTCATATATTTCAAGTGACTGATGATATACATATACATAGCATGTTCTTCACCCCAGTCAAAGGCAGCCACATGTATATGTGCCTAGTACGTGATTGTGAGAATGATTTCAGTAATATTCAAATTTGTTGCTCCTAAACAGTACACCTCTCTTACACAAGCTATAGTAACCTTCTTTGTACACCTCTGAGGTCTGTGAGAAACACTGCCCTCAGCTCAAACACAAGCTATAATGACTTTATGTGCACACCTCTAAGGTTTGAATGTGATGAAAATTAAAGATGTAATATCCACACAATCTCTAGTCCCTCATAACCCAGAGCAGCTTTATGTACACACACACACATTTGAGCAGGGCTGGTTTTAGAATGGGTGTGGTTGTAAACAGAGGCTATTATTAGCTTTATCCTAAAAGGGTCATATCTCAGTACCATTCAGGTTAAACAGCGTATTCAGAAAATTGATATATTTTTCTCCAACAAGCAACAGCTTTGGTGGGGGCCCCCACAGAGTCAAGGATGATAAAGGGAGTCCCCATTATCCATTTGGACAGTCTGGTGAGTGGGGGCAACCAGACTCCAAGAATATCTAAGTGTCTGAATGTTCTGTGATATATGTTGTCTTACTTTTGAAATATAATTACTTGTTAGGTACATTTTTTACTGATACACAGAAGAATAATGTCTGTGTCTTGGCATTATTGGGTGCATGCACAGATAACAACCAGTGATGTTTTTTACACACACACACACACACACACACACACACACACACACACACACACACACACACACACACACACACACAAAAATGCATAAGCCACAGCAGTACTAGTTATGTACTTATTTCAGCAAACAGCAATGCCTTGTGCAACATTGGTACTGCCACACCAGATTAGTCACTGCTGTTTAGCAGTCGTCAGACAGGAGAAGCGGTAAGATTTATCTCATTGAGGAGTAATGTATACCTGTCACTGTCCCTACTTTCACAGACCTTCCCTGATTTTGCTCATACTTTTGCTTTATCCTTTGTAAAGAGTCTGATTTGGTGGTAAATCATTCAGGATAGCAAACAGTCAATTAATCCAGACATCTGAGTTTTATACTTATTGTCCAAAAATAGATGTCGATGCAAAATATGTTATTCTAGTAACTTTTTAAGTGAATTAGAGTAATATTTAAACATATTTCTGATTCTGAGCATTTATTCTATTATTTTTGGGATTGTACTGAATTTTTAAGCAAAGAAATTGAGTTATAATATCTGGTGTTCTGGTATTAGTTATAAAACTACCTGAAAGAGAAACTATCCCTGATGATCGGAAGCATTAGCTCTTCTTAAAATCCAAAGTTTCCACTGAGGTAAGTCACTCTGGGCTGCTGATCCCTCTAGTGCTTATATTGTTCATGTTCATTATCATCTTCATCCTAACAGGGTCATATCACAGCCCTGTTCATGTTAAAGAGCATAATTAGGATATTAATGCAGTTTTCATTCCTCATTTTCCCCAACCAGCAGCAGCCTTTGTGGGGCCCCCACACAGACAAAGATGATTAAGGTGGACACCTGAAACCATGGTTTTGCAGGGACCAAAAGCTGGCTATGTAGTTATTTTTAGTGGAGAAAATGTCCAAAAGCAGGGTTTAACTAAGCCAGGAGCACTATGTCAGTAGTAAAATATTTAATGGCATTCTGATGCCTGTTACTTGACAAAACACCATTACTACAACTAGAAATATATTTGAATTTTAAGGGAGATATAAATAAGAGTTATTACCCTCATAGTTTATTAAGTATGCAAGACTGCTGCACTAGCCTTTGTTGGTTTTACAGATGTGACAAAATATCAGGATAAGATAACTTGCTGTTATTGGGGGCCCCCAGGGAACAGGAGGCCCCCAGCGACCGCAGGGTTCGCTGGTGCCTAAAACCGGCTATGATTTTGGTGCCACCATCACTAATTTTACTTAATCTGTTAGTGATGGTAGCGCCAAAAATGAAGTATAAAAAAATTCAATTGGATGATGAATTTATTCTGATGAAGTCCACATTACTGTGGATGAAAGCACTTAATCATTTTTGTCTTTGTTAATATTAAAACAAGTGTTTTTTTATCCAGTTGCCATTTACTTCTTGGTGGGAGCCGGTACCTTGCAGCCTTTATTTGCAATGACTTTATATTCTTAGGTGCATATCACAAGTGTGGTAGTTCTGTGGGGTGGATGGCTTCCCAAAGAATAAAATAATGCTTTTTAGGCATTTAGTTTGTCCATAATTTTGGCACCAGTTACTTAATTGGAACAAACCTTCCTGCAGGATGGTTAAATCATTTGGAGATTCAGTGACTGCTCCTAGCTTACAGTCATCTGCAAACTTAGTCAGACAGAGCCCTTTGGTATTGGCTTTTACTTCAGAAAAGTAGATGCCAAACAGGAGAGGTCCCAGCACAGAACCCTGGGGGAATCCACTGGTAACTGGTTTCTTTGTGGGGGTAACTTCCCCTATTTTGATTATCTGAATCAATGTGTAAGTCAGTTGGCAATCCAGTGGGTGACATAGGGTTTTACCAGTTTATTTAGCTTTTCTACTACGCCTGAATGGGGAATTTTCTCAAAAGATTTTTCCAGGTTGAAATATGCAATGTGCACTGTCTTGCCTTCTGTGACATCCCTCCTCTGGGCCAGTAATCAAGGAGCCTCAATCCTCACCACTGACACCAGTTTTTGATGTTTACTTGGAACAAAAAATGGATATTCCCAGATGCAGTTCTCTGCACCAAGCACAGTTTCCCTTAAGAGCATACAGGGAGTACACTCTAGTCCTGGGGCTTTGTTTCCCTCTCTCTCTAGACCTCAAAAAAGACATCCACAGACACAGTTATAGAGTTAAGTCCTTAACCGGGTGTTCCAAGCCAAGTTCTCCACCACCCTCACTGTGAAATCAGTGCTCACAGTATCCCTGTTCAAAATAGCTGACACACAGTCTTTTTGAGCTTTGGTTTTCACACACACATGCACACACCTGGGAAAGGCTGGCACAGATTTACCAGCTATGTCTCCTGTGCCTAGACTATAAGATAGATACTGCTACCAGAACACTCACAAAGCCAGCTACTCTAAGGCTGTTGCCAGGGTACCCGATTATACTGAGTGAAATTAATACTAATATGAATGGTAATGTTGACCACACAGCAGGGCTTTCAGGAGCAGCCACAGTGTCATCAAATAAATATAAGTACTCTCAAAGGTTAACATACTCCCTAAAAGACCAGCCACAATAAAAAGTTTAAATATATTTAATAATAAATAATAAAAGAACATGAAAATATTAAATATGTTTTTACAGTTAACACCAGAGTTTCAATCACTGGAAATATTAAAAATAACACAGACTGAAAGGTTCACAGAGACACAGAAAAACAATACTTAACTAATCTCACTATTGTTTCCTGACTGATTAAAGAATTGCTGTCCATTAGTTCACTTACTAGAGCAAGGCAAGATGACGTGGGTGAGTGGTCCTTCTTTGTCAGGTTTCACAGACTGCTGAGAGCTGAGTGACAGCTCTCACTAATATCTGAATATCATTTCAGTGCTGGCTATAGAATGACATCACATCTGGTCACCTGAATCTGTTTCCCACACTACCTCATTTACTACAAACTTTAGCCAGGATCTTGCATGTGTCATAATACACACACATAGAGCTGTGCTAAGATTTGTTACAGCATCTGGAAGCTGTAAAATAATTTTACCACTTCCACTCTTCCTACAGAGCTACTAAGCCAGGCTTCTCACAGACATTTTGTCTCTGGCTGCAGTCAGAACTGTGAGATAAAACCTTTATGGCCTAAACCAGATAATTAAATTTCAGGCTATTTTTCAAAGTTAGCTGGAATGAGATTAGCCTCTTCTTTTCCAGTGTCCACTGTTGCAATACATTAATTACAACAGTTACAATACAGTCTGACATACAGGTGTATTTCTTTTCTGTCCAAGACTGTTAGTACATTTTTAACACAAGCAGCTTTACAAATGCATTTTCAACACAAGCACCTGTACAAATCAGTTTGATATAGAAATGGCATATAATTATTTACAAAACTCCAGCTAACTATGCTGGCATGTATTGCACATCCACTGCCTTACCTCTGCTAGCATAGCTGGCAATACCTCACATCATCATACATTCATCCATTGCTTTAATGACCTGTTCAAAAAATCCACAAGGTTGAGTAAATACAATCTGCCCTGGATGAATCCAAACTGATTTCGGTCCAGTATTTGGAGTTTCCCTATGCCCTGATAAGTGTTTCCTTGGCTTTGCTTATGAGGCTGGTCAGACTTATGGGTCTGTGGAAGGCCCTCCCTGATGCAGGGGAATAAATGTAGCTGTTCTCTAATTATGTGGTACAAAATCTGTATGGAAGCTGAGATTGAACAGTGTTGTTAAGGGTGTGGCTAAATTTTGCATCATGGTATTTAAGATGCATCCAGGACCCACTGATGCAGTATTTTTAGCTTTTGATAGCACTTTTAGGACATGGCCTTGTGTGATAGCTGGTGGAAAGCCAGTTACAGGTATATCTTCAGGAATAGACAGAGGGGTAAAGATAGAGCTAAATTTATCACCCAGTAGGTTCACTGTATCATTAGCCTCAGTGTAGGTAAGATTGTTCATAGTCTGCTCAGCACATTGCTACATTTGAGATTGTAAACATAAAGAATACAATGGCTTATGATTGCTTTTGGCTTGGGTAGCTATTTTAGTCTCAAACTTGGTTTTGGTTGATTTTATTAAGTTCCTAAGTCATTTGCTTATTATCGTCCCACCATGTGGTGGTTTTCTGGGGTTTTCCCTACACTTATTCCTATGGAGTCCAGATGCATCTATGCAGATGTTTACATGCTGGTATAGAGTGGTGGTCTATGTTTCTGCATGTGCAGTTGGGTTAACTGAGTTTGGTGGAGATTTGAAAGTTGACAATGTATTAATTAGGAGTAGGTAATTTGCCTTAAAAATGTTCTGAAGGTATCTTGGGTGGATGGGATCTCTGGTTTCAGTTTTATTTTGAAGGACACTGCTTTATGGTCAGATCTAACAAGTGATGAAGATATGCAAGGGATGGTGCAAGATGCTCCCATATTAGCAAGGACAAGATCCAAGATGTTATTCCCCCAGTGGGTACCCTGACTAGTTGTTCCAGGGCATCTGTGCTGACAAAGTGCAGGAATATCTGTGCTTGTGCAGCAGTGGTGGTGGTGTAGGTTTCTTAGTCTATAGATGGATAGTTTAAATCACCTAGGAAAATAGTATTGGGTTTAATACTAAGTGATTCTAGTTTCTGTGGATGAGTATTGTGGCTTTCTTGCATTATAGAGAGACTTCTATAGCTAATATATGACAAGGGATCTTTCTGATGGTTATTTGGACATGACGAAGCTCTACATCATCATGCTGCTTTACCAACCTTGATGTGAGTCTCTTCTGGATATAGGTTGACACACCGCCACCTTTTTTCCCCTTCTGCACAGTAGCTGGTTTAAATGTATGGAAGACATTATAGTCCTGCACAGCTGGCGTGTTTTCCACTATTTTAAACCATGTCTCAGTCACTGACAGAAGTTAAAGCCTTCCACAGTGAGAAAGGTTTGGAGGGAGTGGAGTTTCTTGTTTAGGCTCTAGCATTGATCAGTAATACCTTTCAGAGTTTCCTTTGCTTGTTTTGATAGGTTGGTAAGTTTATCAGGTTCACCTTGCTTAAAAAGGCACTATGGGGGTGGACAATATCTTTGCCAATAATCAAAACCCTACAGAGGAACAGATGTAGGCCACTTCTGGTGAAGCAGCTTGGTCTTTCAATCGTATCCTCTCAGGCTCACAAATATTGGATCTCCTTTTAAAGATACCAAAAACTAAGCCAATTATTGAAGTCATTGATTTTTTGCTCATATCGTGGCATCATCCTTGGAAAAGGTAAAATGTTGCTCAAAGTTAGGCTAATACCTGCCTTGCACACATAGTCTGAGAGCTCCATCATGTCTCTCTTCATATAGTCTAGGGAGGTACACCTCAGGTCATTGACACCAGCCTGAAACATGACTGTACTGGTATTTGGTGTTCAAGGACTTGAGTGCATGTGAGCTCTAACGGATCCTGGGGCACCAGACAAACAACTACCAGTTACTCATTCCTTGCTCAGCCTGGTAAAAGGCACATCTGTATGTCTTACAATGAAGTCACCTACAACAAGAATGGTTGGGTCAATACCTGGCTTTCAGGCTCAGTATCCATGACTTTGGTACTCCCTGTGCTATATGTGGAAGTAGGCTTAATTTGCTGAGTGTGCTTTGTGCCTGTGTTGTGTAGTGCTTTGGAGGTATTTGAAGTTTAGGTAAGTTAATCTTTAGAGCCTCAGCATATGATGGATTATATGTATTGTGATGGACTTGGAGAGTTGTGATGTGTGGTATACTGCTGATGATTTTGGTGTCTGAGTTTCCTGTGTGTGAGATTTTTGCCTCAAATGATATTTATATATACACATACATAAGTACATACAGACACACATGCATTTTATATATCTTTATACACACACACACACACACACACACACACACACACACACACACACACACACTCGTGTATATATAGATAGATAGATACACACATATCCATCTCTCACACACTATACTATGTTGTTTGAGTAATAGATGATAATCAGATAGCATGAAATAATTCTTACACTGTCTCAAGGTACCCATCTCAATCAGGTTGTCTAGAGAAGTTGTGGTGAAGTGCTGGTCTAGGATGCCGACAGGAAAGACTCTGGTGGCAGGGATAACAATAACTGCTCTGAGTTTGTGTTTTGAACAATGTTCGGGTGGACTTGCTACCAAGTATTTAAAGTTCAGGACAAAACAACAAACCTGGAAACCTTCTGCCACCATTGAGAACCAGTAAACTAGTTATAGTAAAAAAAAAACCTCATTATATAGTACTATTATAGGATACTATTATAGCAAAAAAAACCTCACTAATTTGTTATAAAAACATTGCAAGCATTATCTGTCTATCTACATACATATATAGAAACAGTTGATTTGTTTTTTGATATTTGGTGGGCAATTTTTAAATTATTTAAATGGTTGAATTTCATGCCGGAGATAGATTCTGAGGAAGTTCTGTTTAATAAAATTTGGAACGAAAATGCTAAAATCTATCTTTGTTTTGGTGTTTTTTTGGTTTATTGACAGATATGCACTGATATACCAAGAGTGTTTTTGGTGTTTGAATTTGTAATTTACTTGGTTTCATCGGTTGCGGTTCTTAGTGTATTATTTTTTTCACTGATTTTTGGTTGCATTTTACCTGCATGAATACCAATGAAGAAAACACTGTTCCTTCTTTGGAGGAACTTTGTGGCACCACCCCTATTTCAGAAGAGATTTTAAATGTTAATACATACTCTCTTCCAGAAGAAATTAAGAATCTGACCCAAACTGTCAACAAAACTATGGAATGCTTGTAATCTGTATTAGTTAAGCTGAGTTCCAAACAGAACAGCTTGAATCATCCAGGTTTATCAGGATTTACTTCTATGGGCATAAACATCAACGGAGACCTGTTTTTCCCTTCCAGCAGTATGTCTTCTGACAGTAACATCCCTGTGGTTCCTAATTATGGAGTTATGGAGTATAATTTCTGTGACAGGTTCAGCAATAAATCAGGAGTTAATCCATTTTCTAATTGTGGATCAAGTGGTTTACACACAGTTCCTGAAGTGAGTTGTATGGTTACTGAAGTTTGTGATGGAATACCATCTAACTGTAGGGTTCTTATTTATGAATTTGAAAAGAAACTGTTTAGATATAAGTCATTTGAAATGGACATTTTATATTTTGAAAGATGCTTAGAATTAGAGCAAATACCACAAGGGCTGAGAATAAACAAATTTCCGAATGGTATTTCTACTACTGACATTATATATCATGAATTAACAGCATTATTTAATCATACTGGCTTGGAGATGTTCCGGTGTTTAGTTAAACACCATACACATAAATTGGATTGCCTTTGTGGTGACATTCAGCAGTTAAATGATAGTATTGTGAAGCATCTGCTTTCATTGATTTTACTTATTTATATGAAGGCATTCCTATAAAAATTGACAGGCATGTTGCTACTTTGTATGCAAAGAAAAATAAAAAAACTGACTAGGGATGCTACAGCATATGCAAGTAAACAAGCTTATCCGTTGGGTTCTGGAAAAAATATGTTTACAGAATTTTCTGCCAGAACTGGAAATAATGAACATGATAATGGGGATTCTGTTCAAGTTACGAAGCTGTTAGCACTAGTAATGCTAGTAATTCCAAAATGGTACATCTAATGAAGGGATTTCTAACAATGACATGCCTGGCAACATTGTTTCTACCACTGATTAAGTTAACCATCTGTCTTCCAATTCTGTGGCTTCCGTTTCATCTTTTTTTCAGAAAGGGAATCAAACTTGTGTGTCCAGTGTGAATCACGTACCCAACACCAACAAGAAAAAAAGCCAAGGGGGACAGAGATGAAAATGAACATTGACTGGCCTATTTTTAAATTAAGTCATCATTGTTTTAACCAAGATAAGTTGAATGTGCTTTCAAAAGGTTTTTCTTTTGTACCCAACAGCAAAAGCTCTTCTTCTACTCTGGTTAAAGATTTTAAGTTGTTCACCCGCAAACTCAATTTAAAATACATCTCACAATATGTCGATGGGTTACTTGACAACTCTTTAAGAAAACTTAGCAGTTTTAACCTGCTGTTAAATAATACTTTACAATTTTTTGCTAGGACTTGTGAGAAAGATTTTGACTTGTTAGCTAGAAATAAATCTTATTGTAAATATTCAAATCTATCTTTTAAAGAAAGAAATGTTTTAACCACTCTCTGTCAGAATAAACAGCTTTGATATATGAAGCTGATAAAGGGTGTAGAATGGTAATAATGGAAGAAACACAATATCAGACTAATATGGTTAGTTTGTTAAGTGATTCCTTTTGCCAGAAAGGCAACATGAGTTTTGTTGTTAAAAATACAATTAAATGGATGCTGAGTTATTTGAGTACTTTAATCAGGGCTATTTAAATTTACCACTCTTTGATTATTTAAGTATAGAACAGCCCAAGTTAGAGATCATTTCTGGGATCCCCAAAGCACACAAAAATGAAATAGCCCCTCCATTTAATCCTATTGTTTCCAGTCCAAAGAATAAAACAGTAATCATTTCTAGTTATTCAGATCAGATTTTGAATCCTGAGGTTGAAAAAAGTATGTATTATTTAAGGTATTCATGGCATTTCCTTAATTCCCTCCATAAATATATTTTCTCAGGAGATGAAACTTCAATAGGGACTGAATTGAATTTGTAAAAAGCTATCTTTCTGAGTATTGCAGGTGGGACAGTGTAAAAGTGAATTTGACAGGAGACATGTTAGATATGCTATTGAAAAACAATTTATTTTCTATTTCAAAAAACATTTACCAACAAGTGTCCATAGTAGCTATGGTTGCAAAAGTTGCACCAACTTTTGCTACCCTTGTACTTTGTTGGTGGGAAGTTAATATACTGACTAAATTGTCTTTTTTCTTACTTCAGATATTAACATTACATAGATGATTTAGTTTGTATTTCAAATGGAACCATAGAATAATATAAAGATTTTGTTTCAAATTAATCAAACTGTTTCTTGATTAAAGTTTACTTCAAGTGGTTTTGGTTGGACTGTCAATTTCTTAGATGTAACCAATAAAAAAGATTTAGATAGTCTTTTTTTTAGTTCTTTATAGGAAAAGCACCTTTAAGAACAATTATCTTCATTTCTGCAGCACTCACCCTAAATTTATGAAACTGAATATTTTCAGAGGACAAGTTATTAGAACAAGTTGGTTGATAAGTGACGAAAAAAAATTCTTACAAGAAGTAGAATATATTAACAACTTATTTTTATTGAGAGACTATCTTAAAAGGGAACTAGATGTAATTATGGAATCTATCATAACAGATAGGTATGTCATGTTCCCACCCATTACTTTATATGGATTTTCTGTTAAAGAAAAAAATATTTCAGGAATAAGTGATAAGAGTCTGGCAATTCCTTTAAGTATGACTAGTGATTGTTACAAGGTAAGAAATATCATCACCAATAATTGGAAGGTTATACAAGGGAAATCTGATCTTGTTAAAATTTTAGGTGAGTTTCCTAGATTTATATATAAAATTCTTTCACTCTTAAAAAAATACTGGAATTTGATATAGAAAAGGATATGAATGCATTACATTTCAAAATAGGTACATTTTGCTCTCTGACCTGTAGACAGTGTCAGTTTATTAAGAATATCAATACTGTTTATTTTGAGCATTTAAAATATAGTATTTCATCTACAAAGAGATTTAATTGCAAAAGTGCTAATGTAGTTTTTTTAGCTACTTGCTGTTCCTGCAGTAGTTATTACATAGGGAAAACCTACTAGAGAATTGTGTATACATATTAGAGAACATGGAAAAGCCATAAAATATGGTTATTTAAATGTTTTAGCAAAACATAGTATTGATTTTTCTATTTTTTGAAAATTTCATTTTTTGTTTTAGAACAAGTGCATTTATGTAGGTTTCCTTATGGTTGCAATGATTTTTTTAGAGACCTGAGAGTTGATGTGAAAGATAAAACAGAGAGCCGATCGATTTCTTGGGTTCAATGAAACTCTTTGAATAAAATGTTTGTTAAAACACAAAGTAATTTGATTATATATGTTTTAGAATATTGTATATATGCTCTGTCTTTAATTGTTATTTAAATTTTTCACTCATGTGATTGTTTGAAACAGCTAATTTGTTTCTTAGTATTTGGTGGAAATTTTTTTAATTATTTAAATGGTTGAATTTCATGACGGCGATACTTTCTGAGGAAGTTCCTGGTTAATAAAATTTGGAAAGAAAGTGCTAAAAATCTATTTTCATTTCAATGTTTTTTGGTTTATTGATGGACATGCTCGATATACCAAGAGAGTTTTTAGTGTTTGAATATGTATATATTTATATGGATCTACTTTATATAATCAATGGATCACATCATTGAATGGTTAATTGCTGAACTGAGATTGTCAAACTGTGATTGTCAAACTGCACAATGTTAAAAATCAAAGCTGAAAGAAATAGGTGTTTTTCACAGGTAGCCACCGCCCCCCACCACACACACACACACACACACACACACCTCCACACACCCATGCTAATTATATGTACTAACTCTAACATTGCACTACAATGGAAAAAGGGCAAATTCCCCATTCACCACTGTACCAGTATCTTAGATAACAAAGTTCCCCTTTACATAGTTGTATTCAAAATTCTGCACTTCGGCAAATTTGGCTCAACATTTAGGCATTTGATTAAGTTCTTTGTCTTTTAATTGAAGTGGACTCATATACAGGTGGTACAGTGGATAGCACTGTTGCCTTCACAACAAGAGGTTCAATTCTTGTATGGGGTGCCTTCTGTGCCAAGTCTGCATGTCCACCCTCTCTTTGCATGGGTTTCCTCCAGGTGCTCTAAGTTTCCTCCCACATTCCAAAAAAATGCAGTCAGTGGACTGGACACTCTAAACTGGCCATAGATGTGACTGTGTGTGTGTGTGTGTGTGTGTGTGTGTGTGTGTGTGTGTGTGTGTGTGTGTGTGTGTGTGTGTGTGTGTGTGTGTGTGTGGTATGGTGTGGAAGAACTACTGTGGCAGGGCTAGCCACCTGCGATGTACACTTTGGCATAGATGACTGTCACTGTTGAAGTGACACCACAAACCCATGTGCAAAAATGGAATAAATTATTTATGGATGGGTAGATATACATATAGATATATATATATATATATATATATATATATATATATATATATATATATATGTTTATTTATTTGACATTTGTTGACCAGGTTGGTC
Source organism: Protopterus annectens (assembly GCF_019279795.1). Lineage (NCBI taxonomy): Eukaryota > Metazoa > Chordata > Ceratodontiformes > Protopteridae > Protopterus > Protopterus annectens. The sequence continues at coordinate 747,482,937 of NC_056748.1, forward strand.
CAGCTGGGCCGAAGCCCTTTTTCAGTGGAGACACAGACGAAAAGCTCCACAAATACATAGACCTTCAAATGCATAACTACAAAGACATAAAAACATAGCTATATAAAACAAGATTGACAAAATTCATACAAAATTTACAAATTAGAGATAAGGCATGAGATTGCTAATAGCTTCTAAGAAACAGAAAAGTATAAACTATTACAGTACAGAATAAATGTTGCACAAATAGAATAATTTACATTCTTTATCTTCAGTTCACCTGAATAGTAGCAGTGAGAAAGAACGTGTTAGGTACAATCATTTGTGTTTATGTCTATAGTAAAATGTAGGTACGAGGTAGAGAAAGATAGAAGAAGTAGGAGTAATGCAGAGAAATTAGGTGGAAGAAAAAGGAAGTAGAGTGATGCAGGTGGGGGAGGGGGGAGGAAGACAGGTTGGCTGAGAGAAGTAAGGTCAGTCTCGGGGATGATTACATGTGCATAGTCTTGTATTGCTTAGGTGTTTTCTTAATGCATTTCTGAACTGATGTTTGGGCTTAATAATTTGAATAGCAAGTGGAAGTTTATTCCAGTTTTCAGTTGGTGAATAGCTGTAGAGGTTTTTGCCAAAGTTGATCTTTGGCTTGTATATGATAAGGAAATATTGTTCTGAGCTTCAAAGTGTCCTGGGTGGGGAGTAGGAGGAGATAATAGAGGTATTGCTGGGACAGAAAGATGGCTGGTGCAGTATAGAGTGAATTATCTGAAACTGAGAGAGGAGATGGTTATGGGGTAGCTCTAACCAATTTAGTTTCCTGAGCGCTAAGCAGTGATCAGAAAAGTATGGGAGTTCAGCAGGAAATTTGGCAATCTTGTTGCAGGTGGTTTCTAATTTAGAGAGGAGTGTGGTTTGTAAGTAGGTGAGCATTTGAGAGCTGTAGAGAAGGGTTGGTAGTAGATAGGTATGGGATAGGGCTGTCTTGGCATTACATATATTTTTAGACATATATATGACTCGTGTGTGTGTGTGTGTGTGTGTGTGTGTGTGTGTGTGTATTTATATATATATATATATATATATATATATATATATATATATATATATATATATATATATATATATATATATATATATATATATATATTTATATATATATATATATATATATATATATATGGTTTCACTTCATAATCTCCAAATGCTGAAATCTCGAATTTCAGCATTTCAAAACTATGAAGCCGAACCATTCGCAATCCTGAAACCCACAATCACGACTCACCCAATCATGAATATACATACACCATACACCACATAAGGCACACACTATTCCACCCACAGCACACAAACCACACAACTCTACACTACATATAAGCAGGGGGACAAGCCCCCCCTGTACCACCCATGTGGGGGGCTGCACCCCCTCACTTATATATACCAACTCCGAGATCGCACATAACGAAAAAAACAACAATCCCACCATGCCATTCTACTCTCCCTCACACAGAAATACACATCACACATACACAAACACCAACAAATCCAACACTCACACTCATTGTTATACCTCCCTACTCTTACCCACACATACAATGTACAAAAACACACACAAACACTCACTCACCTTCAACTTCAGACACCATACCAGCCAAACACTTCACGCAACGTACCGCAGATTCAAGATATTCTAATTCGCTCTTATGCACTTTCGGCATTCTGCATTTTCAGCTTCATGGTCACGGAATACTGAAATTCAAGATTTCAGCATTTTGAGATTATGAAGTGGAACCACACACACACACACACACACACACACACACATATATATATATATATATATATATATATATATGTGTGTGTGTGTGTGTGTATTGAGAGAGATATGTGTCAAACACAAAATCAAGTACTCAAAATCTCAGAAGTAAAAATATCAATCTGTGAAGATCAAAATTCAAAATATTTAAAAAAATGCAAATGAATGAAATCTGTTTTTTGCAAGGGAGCATACCCTCTCCTGTGCTCCACACCCCATGCTAATTATATATACTAACTCTGAGATCACACAACAGTGAGGACAGGGCAGATACCCAATCCCCCATTGTACTCTGATCTCGCAGAAAGTAATGCCAGCACACTGCAATCATGTGACCATTTGATCGCTTTTGCAGCATAAAAATATTCAGTGTTCCAAATGTTCAACTAAGTATTGTCTTCCCATATGGACTCACATGAATATAAAGATAGATAATGAATAAATAAATACATGCATGCCATTTGTGGTTACTTAGAAGGAGTAGCCACCAAAAATAGTTTTCTTTGTTGCCCAGCGATTCCATTAAATATGCTCTGGTTTCTAGTGCTCCATCATCTAATCTATGCTTTTTTTGCAGTTATACACAAGAACCTATCAATAATGCAAAAAAGCTTCTTATGTGTGATATCACTCCCATTGACTGTACACTTTGAATCGGATTTTTCAATTTTGTCTTACCAGTTTGGCAAACAATAATTGATATATGAGTGGATATATGTGTGTGTGTGTGTGTGTGTGTGTGTGTGTGTGTGTGTGTGTGTGTGTGTGTGTGTGTGTGTGTGTATGTGTGATATGTGTGTCCAATATATATCATTTCCTGCTTTTTTTCTCTTTTCTTACATTTCTCACCTTTATTCTCTCTTTACCTACTGTCATTTTACCTGCCTGCATATTATTTGTTTTTCATTAGCTTATATACTGTAAAAAATATTCTTTTTTTCATTTTATATTTTATACTGCTCATTATTTTTTTCCATGTAACAATATAATTATAGCTTCATCATTTCAGTGTTATTGGATATTATCTCAAAATTACATTAGATTGCATTATTGTTTTAAAATTGTATAGTACAGCATTATATTATATGCCATTTTTCTTTTTCGTACTTTGTACTGTTACCTTTCATGACTTATATTGTTTTATACCTCTCAACAAGTGTATTCATTAATTGCAAATTATATTTTTGTGCTGGAACTTTTCTTCCTGGGCCTCCACTGAAAAGGAGTAGGTTTATGCCCAATCAGACTAAACCAGTAAACAAAATCTAATAAAATAAAATAAATAAATGTATCTGTCTGTATACATACATCCATATGGATCTGTAGTATTACTTCAAAAACAGAAAGGTTCAAAAACATAAAACATTGTCAAAATATCAACCCCCCCCCCAAAAAAAATACTGCTTTTATGTAAGGGAACAAGTCCCCTACATCCTAACCCCCCTACGTGTATATATACTAACTCTGAGATTGCACTACATTAGACAAAGGGCACACTCCCACTCTCCACAAATACTGGCAAACAATATAAAAGCTGATTTGTTATTCTAAAGAAATTACCTTGAGAGTGTTTCTGCCATTTCACACAGAGCTAAACAGAGAAGGGTCACTGACCAAAACTCTGATCTGTGATATATATCAATAAGTATCCTGTTTTTTGCTCATGTTGCTAGTTATTGCTTATTCTAGATATTTATAGCACTTTTTATTGTCTGCTGCATACTTTTTACTGTATTTTATAGCTATAAACTAATCTGTACAGTTGTACTAAAATTGTCTGCTTCACAGGGCCTGATAAAAAAGGTTTTTACTGTCACACTGTTTGTAAACCTTTTCTAGCCAGTTTCACTGTGTGTAAGGTATTAACTGGAAATTTTCTCCATTTGCTAAACATCTGTTTGTTCTGATTTCCTACCAATGAGAGTATCATATAACTGATTCATTTGCAGTTAAAAACATTCTCTAGGGCCTCCTTGCTCCTTTATCTGTTTAAAACATTCATTTAGTGGCTCACTGCTGTTTTTCTGCTGTGATAAACATTTTTGTAGTGTTTTCTGCCTAAAATAGTTTAGGTAGTAGCTGTAGCATTATCCATATTCAGGATTGTGTTTCTGGGCCTAGTTGTTTGCTTGCAGAGGTTGTGTGTTCTGAGCATATTTTCCAGGCCATCTTAGTTTAGCAAAAGCCATTTTGCACTTCAGTGAAAGTGTAGTGTTTATGGTCATTAGCTGATTAGGGTTGCCTGGTCTACAGCTTGGACTAAGCACCTCATTGGTTCTTTCGAGGTTTTTTTTTTAAGTTGTTTCAGGCTTCAACCTTCTGTTACTTAAGAAGTTACTTTGTGAGTGTTTCTACCATTTCATACAGAGCTAAACAGAGGAGGGTCACTGACCAAAACTCTGATCTGTAATATATAACAATAAGTATCCTGTTTTTTTTTTTTTGTTTGTTTGTTTGCTTATTTTTACTAGTCATTGCTTATTCTAGATATTTATAGCACATTTTATTGTCTGCTACATACTTTTTACTGTATTTTATAGCTATAAACTAATCTGCATAGCTGTACTAAAATTGTCTGCCTCACAGGGCCTGATAAATAAGTTTTTTACTGTCACACTGTTTGTAAATCTTTTCTAGCTAGTTTCACTGTGTGTAAGGTATTAACTGGAAATGTTCTCCATTTGTTAAACATGTGTTTGTTTGTTCTGATTTCCTGCCAAGGAGTGTATCATATAACTGATTTAGTTTCCCACCCTCCTTCCCTATTGGTATCGTGTTCTTACACTTAGTGGCTTAGCAGTTTGCCCGTCCCTATTGTACATTTTATCTGGGACACTCCTCCCAGTCTAGTGTCATTAGCTCATTCTACCTAATATAGAGAGAACATTTAAGAAGGCCAACCCACTTAGTTTCTTAACCTTGAATTATCTCTCTTCCTCCTTTCTGTCTTTCCACTTTACTAAAAAAAAATCTACCATAGCTAGAATCTCCCTGTGTTCTGACTGAGTGTGCTTCTCAAACAATCTGGAAATATAGACCTGATAAGTATATTTCTTGGCACTATTAACTGTTCAGAGTAAAATAATTGAATTCAGCTCAGAATACCGTTTGAATAAATTGCATTTATTTAAACTGTATTTACTTAAATATTGCTACAAATCAAGTGTTCTAGCTTGCACTGTATTTGAATTCTTAGTGCTGTTTTAACTGCTTTTTTGTAAAAAAAAAAGTTCTAAGCTTGTTTCCTGCATTTCCTGTAACTAGTTTAGTCCAGATACAGATTAGCTGTATACAGGACTGTTTATAAGCTTCTGAGCTCCCCAAGCCTTTCTGTGTTGGAGGGAAACCTTCTAGCTTATCCATGAGAGTGGTAAGCACTAGGTAGCCTATCTACCACAAGTTGAGTGGTTTCTGGCCCAGGAATTATAATTTATTGGCCATTTGGGCAGTTTTTCCATCTCTTTCAACTTTCTGGTTTAAAAGCCCACATTTGTGGCTGTTACCCACCTTTCCTGTAACTAGTCTAGTCCAGATACAGATTTGCTATATCCAGGACTGTTTGTAAGCTTCTGAGCTGTGCCAAAAAAGTCTGCTCTTCAATTTTTCCCTTAGATCTCCCTCCTCTCCCAATTATTGTAGCACACAAAAGTGCTACCAGCACTAAACATTCTACAAGGAAACAGCTCCAGTACATATTATTAATGCTCACCCCTCCAGGCATGTCTAAAGGTCAGTCCCCTGTGCTTTCTCCTATTAACCTGGTGAAATTGGGCACCCTGAGGCAATGTAGCAACTGCCTCATGTGCACTGGCAACCCTCTCCTCTTACCTCCCAACACTCAGACTTGTGAGAGATGCACTTATATACCCAAATTGGAAGCCATGCACTCTCCAGACAATACCAGAATAGCTGGTCAAGAGGAGAAGGCCAACACTTGCACCACACCACATGGAACACATACCCCTCCAGAACACACACCAGCACTGCCTTCACATAAAAACACAAACCACACACCTACCTTCATGGAGGGTCTCAGTAATCTACCCAAACAGCAGAGGCCTCCAAGGCAGAATCAACCACCACAACACAATACTAATCATGAGACACATAACTCTCCTATACAGTGTGCCATTTAACCAAAACCCCTAAGGCAAAACAGAATGCCCAACACACTAGTCATAGGTGACTCAATAGTGAGGCACACTGAAGTCCCACTCAGTAGATTGAATAAGGAGAAAGCAACAGTCAGCTGCCTGTCAGGTGCCAGGATCCGCCACATAATGCATGCACTCATGTCCTTCAACAACAGGTACAAATATGATTCTGTCATTGTACATGTGGGTGTGAATGACCTGAGATGTACCTTCCTGGACTACATGAAAAGAGACATGGAGGAGCTCTCAGATCATGTAGCCCAGCCTGGTATGACCCTAGCTCTGAGCAGCATCCTTCCATCACCCAGAATGATACCACAGTACAAGCAGAAAATGATTGACTTCAACAATTGGCTAAGTTTCTGGTGTCATTCCAAGGAGATCCAGCATCTGTCTGCCTGGGATGACATGATTGACAGACTCCTGGGCTTCCAGATACTTGTTAAGGCTCTTGCCAACCCTGTAGTGCCTTTTCTAGGCTGTGTTCCAAAGACCAAATTACCACACACTGTAACAGCTACAAACAAATGCAATCTGAGGGTCATGCTGCTCAATGCTAGAAGTCTAAATCTGAAAATTCACTTGCTCAAAGCATTCCTTAAAATGGAGAACATTGACATGTGCTGTAACAGAGACCTTGTTCAGAGCAGCAAAAAGAAATCCTGCACTACCAGGCTATAACTCATTTCACACCTTTTGGCCCCAGAACTTGGACCTTAGCTCCAAAGGCAGTGGTGTTTCGATATTCATAAAGGATGCGCAAACCTCCAGACTGGTAGCCCAACATAATGCATCAGAGATAGTTCAGGTGCAGCTAACATTGGTTAAGACAGCGATTTAGGTCATAGCCTGCTATAGGTCCCCAACCATTTCCCAAGACTCACACTCCACATTCCTAAGTACCCTGGAGAATATTAGGGTCCACCCTAACACTCTTATACTGGGCAACTTCAACTACCCCTCCATTAACTGGGAAAACTACTCATTTGCCAATACGCTTGCCCAATGTTTCCTGGAATTCATTAATTCCAGTGCCCTGGACCAGCTCATTCTTACCCCCACTAGAGGTAGCAACATCCTTGACCTGGTCGTTACTAACATTGGCGACCATTACTCTACACCACTAGTCATCTCCTCCCTGGTTAGATCCGACCACAAACTAATCACCTTGGAATTCCACATCTCTCCCACCCCACCCCCCACAAAGGTAACTACCATGAAAAACTTCTCCAAAGCTAACTTTGGGCTCCTCAAAACAGAGTTGGCTAACTTCACGGCACCCATGCAAATGGAAAATAGTTGCATGACTGCTGAATCATACACCAATGCACTGTATGAACACATGCACAAAGACATGGATCTCACCATACCCAACAGAACTAAGACGCTCTCTTCCAAAAAAAGGAAGCCAATCTGTTGGTCCTCTGCCATAAACAAACTCTACAGCAGAAGGAAGAAACTGATGCAGAATAAGGTGAAGTCTCAAGACTGGAAAAACTTCCTTATCAGCCTCAACAAAAAGTTGAGATCCCTCATCAAATCCTCTAAAGCTAGGAATGAAAACAGAATTGCAGCAGATAGCAAAGATAACCACAAGGCCTTCTATAGTTATGTAAAGAATCTCCACAGCAATACCCAGATTAGCTTTGAGCTACTGCACAATGGTACCTCCTATACCGAGCCAACAGATATTGCCAATATACTGGCCGACAGATTCAATGACAACTTTACCCCTGTCTACCCCCAAAGGACAAGTCACAATACCAGTAGATTGCCAGGCACCAAGTATTACTGCTGCACAGGTTACAACAGGACTGTCCAAGGCCAAGAATACAGCTTCTATGGGACCTGATAGTATAAACAACAAAACTTGAGAAATAAGCCAAAGTGTGAAATTCTCTTTTAATAATAAGATTTCCACATCAAACAGTAAGCGCTTTCAACCACACTGAATTTTCAGTCTGAAAAAGTCCAGTGTGGATGAAAGTGCTTACTGTTTGATGTGGAAATCTTGTTATTAAAAGAAAATTTTGCACTTTGACTTATTTTTCCGGTTTTGTTGTTTTTATTTTTGTTTTCCAGTAATGAGTGTGTTTTTGGACCTGACATTATCCTTGGCTGTGTTCTACATGAACTACAGAGGGAACTGGCACCACACCTCTGTGCCCTGTTAAATCATAGCCTCACCTCAGGCTTTACCCCTACTGAATGGCACACTGCTACAGTCATCCCTCTCCACAAAGGAGGAGTGACTACAGACCCTGGGAACTATCACCCCATTAGCCTGAAGAGTCTGCTATGCAAAGCTATCGAACGCATCATCATGGACCTAATAAACAAGGATATAGGGAATCCCCAAACTCTGGATCCCACACAGTTTGGTTTTGAGAAGAGTAGATCATGCCTGCTCAACCTGGTCAACTTCTTTGAGTCAGTCACCAGAGCTGTGGATGAAGGCATGGTGGTTCATACAGCCTACCTTGATCTGGCCAAGGCCTTTGATACCATTCTGCACTCAGTAATCAAAGAAAAACTCACTAAGCTAGGCATCAACCCCTATATCACTAGGTGGGTTGCAAACTGGCTCACAGATAGAATCCACAGTGTGAAAGTAGCTGACTCCAAGTCAGGCCGCTGACCAGTCAAGAGTGGAGTCCCACAGGATTCAGTCCTGGGTCCTCTCCTGTTTGGTATTTACTTCTCCGAAGTCCAGGACAACACTAAGGGACTCTGGCTGGCAAATTTCGCAGATGATTGCAAGTTGGGAGCTATTATTAATTCCCCAAGTGATGTTGACATCCTGCAGAAAGGCCTTACTGAGACCAACGACTGGTGTCAGAACCATGGTCTTAAGCTCAATGCCAAAAAATGTGTTGTCATCCCCTTTGGGTAAAACTTGGTTCCAATGAATTACCACATCGATGGTAGTCCACTGAACCCAGAAGGCATTATAAGAGATCTGGGAACACAGGTTGACAGCAACCTCTCTTTTGACCACCACATTGCCACTGTGGTCAGAAATTCCTTCTATGTGACACATCTCATTACTAAGGGTTTTGCATCCAGGAAGAAAGAGGTCATTGTCTCCCTCTGCTCTTCCCTCATTAGGTCAATCATCAAGTACAATGCCCCATTTGGCATGTACCTCACTAGACACCTGCAACAACTGGAGAGCCCAAAAAAGTACCTCACAAAGATAATCCTGGGCCTTAAACAGTTCTCCTAGATGGACAGACTCAAAAATCTACCAGCTATTCTCTGTCTCATATTGCCTACTTAGATGCGCTCTCTACTTGACATATAAAGCCATGTCTGACCCAGCTCTGTTAGAAATGCTACATCTGAAGAAATTCCAATCCCTCCACACCACACACTCCAGAGGCCTCAACCTCATTTCCCAGAGACCGCCCATGCTATGGAATAGACTTCCCATACATGTCAAACAGAGCGCCTCACTGGCTCTCTTCAAGAAAAATCTTGATGAGAGGATGGGAAATAGAAAATTCACCCTGGGGATCACTCCAGTGGCTCTACTCGACAGAGGCACTGGGAACTAATGTCAGGTGGCACAATGCCAGGGTAATCCTATGGGCTAGACTTGTAAAGGCTCCAGGGCCATTAGCCTAGTACACACCTATGAACCTATTAACCTATTCCAAATGTTTGACCAAACGTTTGATATTTTGAATATTCAGTCAAACAAATGCTTTGCATACAAATATGTATTTCAAGATTCAGTTAAAATGCCTGTGTCCTTATGTTTTGTTTTCGTTTGGTGAAGCTCTATTTTAATGATATATCCTTATAAATAATAAGGCTTTTGTGGAAAAGTCTTAATAATTATATTTGTTAAGATGTTTGAGGTTACATTTTAATGATGTGGTGCTTCTTTACACTTGTATCCCTGACACCACTGCTTCACTGTGCTTTGAATAGGCTGCCTAAGGCACACCCCCTGCATGAATGTAGGATGGCCCTACTTATTGTGCATTGGGTCATTAATATGCTTCAAGTCTGCCTGTCAGTTACCTGACAGTGTATAGCTTGTATTTTGAATGTGTTGTTGACCTTTTCAGGTTTTTTTTTTTTTGGTAGTCCATGTTATATTCCAAAAGAAAAAATCTGTTGTCTCCATGAAGTCTTTTCTAATGAGATTCAAGGTTTTCAAAAACTACAAGCACTGTTGGTGTCAAAGTCTGTACTTTTGTAGCAGGAGATGGCTGATTTCATCTATCTGAGATGGGAATTGCTGGTGGAAAGCTCACTCTGTGCTTACCTGATTGATCTTAGGGCAAAGCGTGTATAAAACTTACTTTTTTCTGATTGTATATAAGCCTCATGTTTGTGAGAAGCACTCTTCACGCAGCAGCAGTTATTGCTGCCTTGTATATATGCAAGCACCAGAAGTTGAAGTTTCCCTATAAAAACTGCCTGCATTACTCACAGGGCAACTAGTTTGTGCAGTGAGCAGCATTTATGCATTTAGTCAGGACTACTTAGGTCTTTCTTACCTTATTATAAAACCCAGGACTATCATTCAGAGAGCATCTGGTTTGGATGCTGGGCAGCATTGCTAGTTAGGTTAACTGCAGATCAAACCAGGTAAGCACCCTTCCCTCATCTGGTTGCAAACACCTTCCAATCCTATCCCTTGCAAGTACACATTAGGACCTGCAACCATATATGGGGACTTTCCTGCTATATCTGCATCTGGCTTGATGGACATGGGCGTCCTGAGGCAACCACTTAATTCTCAAAAAGTCAAATACAGTATGTGAGAGATGTAGTTACACATTAACACTGGAGACTAGACTCACATAAAGACACAAAAAGCAACAAACAGGTTGACAGTGATTCACACACATCATTCACTGCAGCCACAAAGGACCACACACATAGATCTACTTATGTGGAGGCACTCACATGTAACTTGCCCAAACCTAAAATTCCTCTCAGGTGCAGTGCTCAGAAACTTTGCATGCACGCAGGCAAGCCAATTCTTATCACAACAGATAAATCCATATCTCACTGTATCTCAACTACCAAGCCCATAAGGCCAAACACTCCACAACCCAATATTCTGGTAATAGGAAATTCCATTGTGAGACATGCTGATGTCCCTCTTGCCAGGCTGGATAAGGAGAAGGTTACACTTAGTTGGCTGTGAGGGGCCCAAATCAGCCAGCTCACACAAGCACTCAGGTCACTTACGCCTAAGAACCAGTATGACTCCAATATATTCCATGTGGATGTGAATGAAATGAGACATACCTCTTTGGACTACATGAAGAGAGAAATGATTGAGCTTTCAGAATATTTGTCATAGGCAGGTATGAACCTAGCATTGAGCAGCATTCTATCTCCAAGGAAGATGCCACAATATCAGAAATAAAATGATCAACTTTAACAATTGGCTTAGCTAGGGGTCCAGTATTTCTCAGCCTGTGAGGACATGGTTGACAACTCATGCTGCTTTGCCAGGGATGGTCTTCACCTGTCACCTCTAGGCTTTTGGATATTGGCTAAAATGTTATCCCCCCCATAGTGCCTCTTTTAGGCATTTCCAAAAAAGACAAACCTTCCAACATAGCAAAAGCTATTCAGGACAAGCTACATGTGTTGCTGCTCAGTGCTAGGAGCATCAATAAGAAACTGCACTGTCTAAAAGGTCTTCTCAGCCTGGAGAATGCTGACATCTGTGCAGTTACTGAAACATGCTTTAAAGCCATGGAAAGCACTCTGGCAGTGTATGGCTTTAATGCATTTCATATGTTCCGACCACCCACTGAACATGAAAGAACAAAAGGCGGAGGTGTATCACCTCTCAATGCTTGTCATACAATACAACATGCTTGAGCTACTCCATGTCCAACTAACCATGGGAAAAATCCATTACCATATCCTTGCTAGCTACAGGTCCCCCACCATGAACCAGGAATTGAGTATAATACATCATCTGGCATGTACTTGACTTACAGCAGCTGGAGCAACCTCAGAGGTTCCTCACAAATAAAATACAATGTGTAAAAACATGTCCTATGCAGTTAGTCTAAAATCTCTATCCCTTTACTCAGTCTCCTACCGACTATAAAGAGGTGACCTATGCCTGACCTACATGGCACTCACATATCCAGCCCTGATGGAGCTGCTACACATCTGCAAGTCAAACAATATCAGGGTAACCTGATCTAGGGATCTAAACTTAGTCAATGACTCAAACAAAACATGCTGAAGAGACAGATATGTGTCTCAGAGATTGCCCCTTTTTTGGAACAGGCTTCCTGTTCACATTAAACAGAGCCTATCCCTGGACCCTGACACTTATCAAACGCAGTTAGGATCATTGTGTGGGAAATTCGAAATTCACATCTAGGATAGTGCATGTGTCCCTTATAGACAGGGGCGATCTATAAGATACTCAAGGCATAGGCACAAACCCATGCCATCCTCTTGCCCCCTAGGAGCCATATGTAGGGTAAAATCAGGTTATATTGGTTAGGCCTGAAGTGTTTTTAAGCCATTAGCCTAGTAATCTCCTTTGAAACCTATAAACATATGAGAATAATGATTAGACTCTCTGTGACACAGATGACCCATGCCAACATGGAGAAGGGGCAGAAATTGTGATACCTGTGTCTGCTTGCCTCTCTCTCTAGGTGAGGCTGACGGGAGATGTGCTGGAATGTTTGTCCATTGCCTGATGCTTGCTGGAGACCAGAAGCTCAAGAAACTATCCTACACCAAGGCTAAACATGTGGATGGTATTCTGGTATGGTCACCAATCAAAGAAGCTAAACTGTACCATAGAGGTTTAACATAAACAGATAGTAGGACATAATGTAACACATGCAAGCTGTTATGAAAATTCTGCATAACGAAAGGAAACAACAGGGGTATGCCTAATGATCATGAAAGGTCCAGGAGGTAGGACAGAGATATGATTACCCAAGGAAACTGAAATAATCAGTGTCTGATTCCAGCTTTATTAGGACAGTTAAGCTGGAATCTTTAAAAGATCTAAGGTGAGTGTTAGTGCTGGTGTGCATAACCCATAAAAAATAGACAAAGGGGGATTTCTCTCTCTCTCTCTCTCTTCTCTAACTCATCCTGCAGAAACTCTAGAATTCCTTATTCCCTTTTATGTCTTTTTATAACCTTACTATCAGTGACGACTGGTGACTTCAAATCAAAGGGGGGGCTGCAGGAGACAGATGAATGGGTGGGGCCAATGGGAAGGGGTGTGACCAACTAGTAAGGGCTGGAGCTATGCTCAAATCTACAAAAACTGGGACTTTAATTAAATACGCTGCCCTGGGTGCCAAACCATCATTATGAGAGTCCAATCAAGACAAAATGAAGTGTAGAAGAAAAAAATATTTCAATGCATTTGCTAAATGACAGCTTACTTAATATCTAGATGGAAACAAAAACATTGTGAGGCATGAAAAAATAAATTACTTTTTAAATACATTACTGGAATGCCAGTCAAAATTAAGTATAAAAAAACAAGCAGCACTCAACTCAAACCACTTCTCCTTGGACTGCAGTTCTAATTATAATTTATATTCAGCTTTATAAAAGCACCAAGTAACATGCTGAAAGTAGCAATTTCTGTGATACCCCCACTTCTAAAAATGTTTCTTATCCAAAAAAGGCCTGCTGCCTGACAACAACTATCTACTTTTTTCATGGGGAAAACATGATCAAAGTAAAAAATGAACAGCAAACAAGAAAAAAGCTCAAGATAAATTGCTTAAAGGATTACTGCACAGGTTATGGACCACACATGATAGATTGTCATTCTGTTTAGTTTACTGTTAAAGCCTGCAAAGATGACTGCAAATCTCCAACAAATATACTGAGCTTCTAAAAGTACTGTAATCCTGTCCTTTATTACAAATACTGTCATATGCATTTCAATATCTAAGGCTTATACATTATCTAGTTATGTAAATATTCTCTTCATGGCAGCAACAAAAAGGCTTTCAAAGTTGGTAATTCTTTAACATTATGCTTATTAAAGCTTACTTGCATCTTACAATCTCAGACACGTTTACCTGATGGTCATTAAAGCATTACTACTTAAACACAGAGCAACAGGCACTGCAACAACATCCATTTTCCGAATAATAATAAGCATGAATCAACAGTATAAAAATAAGAAAACCAGAACATTCTGCAAAATCAAGGACAGATGAAAAGCCACTGTAGTACTTGTGTCTACCTTGGATGGGGGGACACTCTGCACACTTACACTGCTTAACTGCTCCTTGCCTTGCTTGGACACATCCAGAGTCACTACATGGGGGAGTGGGGTGCAACAAGTATGTCACAATTTGAAATGTCTCTGGCTGACAGTAACAGCCCTGACACATTTGTCATACCTCTCAACCTCAGAGCAAGTAATATGGACAAAGCCATATATAGAAGTGGGACAAAGGCCCAAAAATAAGGACAATTTTTACACATTGATTTTATAAACTTAGAAAGATATAGAATAGTAAGTCTTGCATTAGTATGAATTTTTTGAAGGGTATGAAATCTGAAACTCAAATGTCTGTCATTATTTTCTAACTTCAATCTTTAATGATTTGCTACTAATTTGCCAGAAAAACACAATTTTATAAAAAATGGACCAAAAATGCAATGCAAAAATATAAAATAGCCACACAATACAGCTGGAAACCTATCAAAGAAGGGACACTTTTTTAAATATTAGTACTGTTAAGTTGAGCAGCTGACAAAATAAGAGAATCTACATGCATTTCTGAAATAAAAGTAATTTATAACTCTGATAATTACAATTATTTATTAATTGTAAACCCTCCACATTTTCTTACAAAATTGCCATTTTGCAGAGGGATTATTAGGGAGAGGGCAACATTTTGAGCCAAAGTCAGGGACAGTTGAGAGGTTTGGATATGCCTAATTCTATAAAGTGATTTATTTGCACATACCTCTCAGCCTCTTAATGCAGGAAATCTGGACAAGGCCAAATATATAGGGGGAACATACAGACAGTACTAAAAATTGCTCTTGTATAAACTTAGACAATTGATAGAATAACAGGTCTTCCTTTAACATGCATTTTTCTGAAGGGTATGAAGTCTGAAACTCAATCTGTGTCATTATTTAGTGACTTCATTCCTAAATGATTTGCCAGAAAACCACAAATTTTATGAGTAACAAACTTAAAATAAGAAGCAAAAATCTATTCATTCTGCAAAAATCTGGACAGTTGGGAGGTATAGTTCAGCCAGGGCTGTCTTTGAGTTTGCCACCCTTCCCCCTCACAAAATTATGGTCAAATGGGGCTTCCCCCCTGCAACCATTCCAATGTCCCATTACTTGGCTATTTCACCCCATTTACCATAAACACTGGAATATGCATTCTGCTTTACTTCTAGTAGTATTTTGATTTCATTTAAAAGTTTTATTTTACATTTTATAGGACAAACACTAATAGACATCTGCTAAACAAAGCAATACAGTCTCACAATGAAAATAGACTTAGCATTAAAACTTCTCTGCCCTTGAAACTCACATTCATTGTAACAGCATTGAAACCCACATTCAAAGAAAATACATCTGGCCAGTGGCAGATAAAGATTAACTTTGGGCTGTTTTCAAATCATAGGTCCCTTGCACATGAAACATACATGTGTTCTTTGATACACCTTCCTGATTGTATTACATTATATTCCTTGTATAATACAGTACAGTTGTTAGAGGGGATTTTAAATTTATTGTTTTGAACATTTTTCCAGTAAACAATGAAACAAAATGCATGCACCAATCATGACAAAACTGCCCAGTTTTCATCATAAAAGTCTACTCAAACTTATACAATCCACCAGTATCAGTAAGTATGCACAATCTCTGCAGAAGTCAAAGTCTTCTAAATAATTCCACATTAAAGAGATCTGTAACTAATGAAGAGGTTGCTGCAAACAACTTTATATTTCATTGTTTCATCTACAAATAAAGTGCCTGTTGCCCTTGAGGAATAAATTGCCCATGTTACATTAAAAAATGATAAGCTAGTAATATTGCAATAGGGAATGGATGGGAAACTGATAACAGGTTCATAGTTACTAGGTGTCTCTGCCAAAGAGAGAACATTTAAAAGTACAACACAGTATACTATCAGCAATGCATCTACATACTGTAGGAGTAGAGCCCACAGCCTTCTGCACTGAAAGCAAGCACACTACCTGTTGTGCTATTAACAATGCAAACAGACTCAGCATAAGCAGCACTAAACTTCTCTTCCCCTGAAGCTCTTAGCTCCTTGTAGCATCCACAAGACACTCAACTGCATCTCTTAACTTTGCAGCACATGAGCACAAGAAATCTGGAAAAAGCCAAAATTTATTGGGCGGGGACAAAAGCCCAAAAACCAGGGACACATTTTAAACATTGCTTGTATAATCTCATAAACTTGCTAGAATAAAATGATGTGCTACCACCATGCATTTCACTGCCATGTCTTGGCCCCAGGACCCTCTGCATTACAGTCAGAGCAACATACCACTATGCCAAATCTGCTGTCTCTTGAAAGACTGAAACTTAAATGGCTATCATTTAGTGAATTCAGTTTTCACCATAGTTCTCAAACTCTTAGCACAAAACACCTGGACAAAGCCAATAATGGAGGAATACAGCCTCAAAAATAGGGACAAATTTCAAATATTGATCTTATAAACTTAGAAAATTGCTAGAATAAAATGCTTTGTGTTACCATGCACTTTCTGAAGAATACGAAGTCTGAAATTTAAATGTCTGTCATTATTTAGTGAATTCAAAATCCAGAAAACCACAGATTTTATGAGGAACAAAACAGAACAAAAATATGAGGCAAAAATCTGAACACTTTTCACAAGTGGTGGTGGGTAGGGAATTCAGGCTCTTGCTACCTGCACCCAAGGTTCAGGGTTAGAGCTTGAGTTACTCTCTAGCCACCAGTTATAGTTAACTGGGGCATTTCACATACACACACACACACACACACACACACACACACACACACACACACACACACACACACACAGTTTCATTCATTCAAAGCAAAGTCCTGTTTCCCCATGCAAAAGCAACTGCTCCTAGTCCAATTCAAAGCAGTTCCTGTTTCCCAATAGCACACAAGTGTATGCTCTGTTCCATGCAGACCATGCAGTTGTAACCACATAGACTTCTGGGGCATCTGTAGACTGATGCCTTCTTTCTGAATCTGGACTGGTTAAACAGTATCTGGATTTCAGTTCCAGGACTCATCATTATTTTTTTTGTTTTGGTTTTCCTGTTTTTGTACAGCTGGGGGGCTGCAGTCTTGCAGTCCAATAGCACAACCCACCACTGCTTACTATGCATTTTCTCTCCCTATCAGTAAAGTGCATTTCAAGGGTTTCGTGGTTTAACTTTTCACAGGCCAGTGTAATATAAAATGGCCTCACTGCATTTGTAGTTGTAGGCGTATCACTCTTATTTTGGTTGCCATGTTGTTGCTGTATCTTGGCTAGAGATTTAATTTCATTAGATGTTTGCATTAGTAGTTACGTGCTTCTGTTTTCTGTTTGTTTCTATGTCCTTCTTTATCTTGCTTTCCTCATTGCTTCATTTTCTGGTGGCCCTTCTGATGATCTTCCTTTTCTGATTTGATTATTACACTTGTTTTTTTTTAACCAGGTTAGGTTTAATCTGAGAAGCACTTCTTGACTATTTGATTATACTTTATCCATTATGCTCTTCTTTTTTTTAACAAATGGGTTTTTGTATCTCTAGATTTATGTATTTTCCTTTCCTGTTCCAGTGTGCTGCTCATGAGGAGATATTGTATTATTTCTTCAAATAGCCTTATAAGTAAGAAGCATATTTTTTACAGTGCTTTTCTAATCTAAACTCCTGGAAATACTCCTCTTAGTTAACATCACCTTTATCCACTCACTATGCATTCAGTCTTTGTTTTAAATTTCTCTTTCCTGGATAGAAGTAAATTAACTCCTTGATAAAGATCAGTAGGTGTTTTACCTCCACCAAACAATTTTGTCATCTTTAACTCTGTTCTGCATCCTCTTGATTAACAAAGACATGCTCACTTAAGAATGAACTGCTCTGTCACAACGGAGACCACATCCTCCCAAAATACTACCTGCACAGGTTTTGCAGGGAGGCACATGTCCCTTATTTATATATACTAAGTGCATAGTGACATAGTGGGGGAAGAAAAACAGTCTCTCAGACAATACTCTGCCATCCTGCATGTACAGCAAGTTTGCACGTCATAAACTGAAATAGGAACAGACTTTATAAAAATCTGATGAATAGTCATATTAAAAATTTTGATTGTTAAGTTACAGCATGATCAGATTTCCCTAAGTGACTCTCAGGGCAGCTATCCTTTGCCTTGGCTGCTCTGCTCTATATATAATCCCACGGTCCTTCATTAATTAAACTGCTAAACTTACTTTGAATAATTTCCATGTACAGAGCAGCCATCAAGAATTATTAAGCATTGATTCTGGTTCTGCAGAGTCCAGATTTTGGCTACTGCTCTACCACAGATGACCTGGTATGAATTGGTGACCTGGGTACTGAACAAGCTGATTAGGGAGGGATGAGTGGTCAGCACTCATCCTTGCAGTGAGAGGGCTCCACCTAGAGGAGAACGTTGGATTACAGCCCTTGCACTAAAGACTCAAATGATCTTGAGATTATCAAGGTTTGTAAGCACTCTTGTTGGAGTCAAAGTCATTTGGAAGCAAATACTCATAATGGATCCAAGGTAATAGGAACTGCACCACAATTTCTGGCCAGTGGGATGGCAAATGTTAAGAATTATAAAAAAATCTGCTTCTCCCTGCTGGAAGGGAGCCATGATGCGTAGCTGGTGCCCTTCTCTCCTGGTATTCTAGAATGGCAGGGACTGGGAGGATCAAATGAGAGAAATGGTCATTATGGGATAGTCACAAGGAGAAAGTGATCAAAAATAGTTAAAATAATTAAACACTGTACAGATGAAAAAAATGCCCTAACCCTGTGGTTCTGGAAACATAACTTTAGTGCTTCCGTTTCCCCTGAATGTAGTAAACTGAAGGTTTATGCAATCTTCCTTTGTTGATAAAATGCCAGGAAACAGTGATGCTTTCAAATCCAAAATCCCAGAATAATTCGGATCTGAAGTCTCCATAGCTGGTCCTAAAAGAAGCTTGAGTTCTTTGTGCAGATAATTAAAAAAAAATGATTCATGGATGCCAACTACTGATAAAGTGCACAAGCAGGAAATGGTAGGTAAAATGCCAAGCCTGACCTGAAACCTTATCTTGTACTGAAGAAAAGAGATGCTGTGCTTTTCAAATAAAGAAATTTCCCTCATCCTGTGGTTAATTTAAAAGGTTTATTTCTTGAAATGAATCCTCTTTATCAAACCTCCGATCCCTGAAAATCCTCTCAGCCTGCCTTGCTGGATAATGAATTGATTTGTAATGTAAATTATAAAAAAGGACCTCCCATTTACAATTTTTTTGTGTGTGTGTGGTTAATCTAAAACATTTAAGTCTGGAAATGAGCTTCTCCATCAAACATCCCGACTGCATTTACATTTCTTGCATACGAGTCAATTTGTGTGTGCCCCAGTCCATAAATCATTGCCAGGGACTGCTGTGTCGCTACCTTCAGACACCAGCCTCAGCACATGCTACTTTCAAAAAAGCAATTTCAAACTCCATTTACAAAAAAAAGAAGAAAGAAAAAAAAGCATCAGACAGCTTTCAAAGAAGTGTTACTTCCTCTAGCCTTCTGGAAATTAAAATAGAGACCACTGATGTACTGCAACAATATTCAGATTTCCCTGCTTTGAAAGTTAACCCTTCCTTATTCTACAGTAAAAGCTCAGTGCGCTCTGCTGGATGCATGACTTGCCTGTGCTTGGTCAGGCCTGCAGCCGGTCTACTATCTTCCTATTTCAAGACCTTCTCTGACCAGTCAGCAAATAAAAAAATAAAAGCTACAAAAGTGAAACATATTATTCATTTTTTTTAAGACATTGCAACTTGATGAGCTAAAATAAAATGTGGGGCTATACTTTATATATATTTGAATAAATGTTCAAAATCCTTGCAAATGGCATGACATCAAGTTAACTAGTTTTAATTAGACAGTTTTCCATTGAATTTGGTGCTTCTTCTGCATGGCTCTGTATAGAAGCCTTCATGTCTAACTTCTTAAAATAAAACATAACTGCAGTGGCATAGGGATTAGGACTTTTTCTTCACAGTGCATGTCATAAGTTTGGTTTTCAGCTAAAGTTTCTTCTCTGTGGAGTCTACCTGTCTTTCCTGTGTACACTTGAATTGTTACAGGATGTTCCCACATTCCAAAGACATACTGACATATAAATAAATAAATATCAGATTACTTGTAGGTGTGTGTGTGTGTGTGTGTGTGTGTGTGTGTGTGTGTGTGTGTGTGTGTGTGTGTGTGTGTGTGTGTGTGTGTGTGTGTGTGCGCGCGTGCACGTGTGTCCTGCCATAAACAAGATTCTCATCCAACATTAGTTCTAAGCCTTATTCCTATTGGTTGCAAGGTGGGTTGTGGCTCTCCACCAACCTGGTATATGATAAATTGATTGGTAGAAAATAAATAAGGAAATGAATGAACAAAAATGAAAAAATACAAAGCATTTGCTTAGCTGGGAGATTTCCTTATATTAAAAGTTTTTTTTTAAGTAGGCATCAAAAATACCAACAGAGCAGATGATTCCAGAAAGGACTAAGACAATAGCTCAAAAACCTCAGTGGCCAGTTACCATGGGGTTGTAATAGGGCATAATATGTAAACAAGGAAGCAGTTAAATTCAGATGAGTGAACAAACTCGGGAGTTAGCACAGAGGCAGGTACTTTGATTGGGGAGTCCTGTCACTGGTGAATAAGGAGGTAGGCAGTTACTTTGGTGGGAGGACTCTGTGGCTGGTTAGTAAGTAAAAAAGCAGTTAATCTAGTGTGGGAGTTGAGCAGCTGATGAGCATGTAGACAGGCAGTTACTTTGAAAAGTGTGAAAGTGGTGAATTGATAACTAAGTGGATAGACAGTAATATAGTGACAAACCTGAATGTTTTAACCTATGAACCTTTCCACATATGAATAGCCTTCAGGCCACAGTTATGTTTATTCAGAAAGACAAAAAGAGAGAGCGAGAGTGGGGGTTGCAAATGTCATGGCATGTTTTCCTTTTGCTGCAAATCATACACATGCATTTTCAACTGCTGCTGCTGTGGGTGCAGCTCTTCCATTGCATAGTGTTCTGCCTTGGTGTAGCTATGGCCACTTATTGCCTCTCTGCTTTCTACACAAGAATACAATAACTTAATAAAAAGCAGACTGTGGCCGTATAAAATAACTTCACAGGCCAAGGGCACATTGGTAGCCAACATAACCAAAGAAGAACTGAGGCAGACTTTCAGGCAGGTGCTGTCAGTAAGGGGACCTGAAAGGTAAACAGTTACATCATAGCCTTTTATTGGTGTTTGTTGTAAGAAATTGTTGGCTTGTTTTAATCACTTTGCTCCTTACAATTGGACAATAAGCCATTAAAGTCATTATAAGAGTCATAATGAGATGAATTAGGTTGTTTCTCTCAATGGGTAAAGGAGCAATTTAGTACTGATGTCAGGGTTGAGTAACCACATAACCATCCCTTCTTATGGGTAGATATCACAGAATGACAATTTCATTTTAGCAAAAGTAAAAACAAATAAAGGGTGTTGTAGTTAATCTTATTTTATTGATTTTATGTCTCCACATGAAAAATGCTTCTTTAAACTGCCCCTCACAATATAATGACATCACTTCTCCAAATGTGAGTGGAGTGATTACTTTTGTTATTTTTTTCCCCACTGGTGTTTTTCCCATGGGCAGGACTGATTTTAGACAAACACTCCAAGTCCTGTTACTCAAGCCATTCTCTTTTCACAGACCAAAACAAAGTTAACAGTCCAGCTAATTCTTCAAAGTGTGAAACAACAGCACTGAACCCTTCTATGAGTTTTATTCCTGTAATGGAAATCTCTGCAGTGATGAGTATCTCATACACGTTATGATTGATACTGTAAAAAATAATCCATTTAAATAAATAAATCACATATATATCTATATCTATATCTATATATATATATATATATATATATATATATATATATATATATATATACATTCTGTGAATAATTATGTAATGCACTTTAAGTATATAAACACATCATAACTGAAAACATAGTTGTATTAAATTTGCATTAATACTTTGGCATACACAAAACAAAAATCCAGACCATTTATTTTATGTAGTAACTATCATATGAAGGGGGATCTATAACTAGCTATGACTTGAATGGGGATCTTACCCACAGTAATCTGAACTTGGAATAACTTCATGGACTTGTCCAGTCTAACTTGTGGGAAGTGAATTTCTCTCTAATATAGATAGAAACACTGCCTCCTTTGATTCTCACATGTTCATTTTGTGGTCTGATGGTGTGGAAGGCATTGTAGCCTTGCAAGGCTGGGGTACTCTCTGAGGCCTTGAAGCAGGTTTCTGTGACTGCACAGACATCTGCATCCTCCAGTGATAAAAGTGCTTCCAGTGTGTGCAGTTTTTGGTTTAAGCTCCTAGCATTTAGCAGCATAACCCTTATTTTGTTATGGTTGGCAATTTTCATGTTGGTAATTTTGTTTTTGAGACCTTACCTAAAAAAGGCACTATGGGGGAAGCAAGAACCTTTGCCAGAAGCCAGAAGCCTAGTGGTGCCAGGGGCAAACCATCTCTGGCAAAGCAGCAAGGTTTGTCGACCATGTCATCCCAGGCTGACAGAAACTGGATCCCCTTTGAATGACACCAAAAACTAATCCAATTCTTGAACTTGATCATTTCTTGTTTATACTGTGGTATCATGTTAGGTGAGGGTAATATGCTGCTCAAGGCTAGGGACATACCTGCCTGGGACACATACTCGGAGAACTCAATCATGTCTTTCTTCATACAGTCCAGTGAGGTATGTTTCAAGTCATTCACTCCAACATGAGGTATGACAGAGTCATAATGGTACTTGTTGCCGAGAGACCTGAGTGCATGTGTGATCTGACGAATCCTGGCACCATCTAGCTAAGGTACAGGGTATGTTAGACACTTTGAAAGAAGCCAGGTTGACAGTCATTGACTCCAAGAGCAAATAGGCATGACAAAGAAAACTATTTAGGATATGCAGCAGGTAAGTGAATTTTTGGTCTCAACATGAAAAACTAAAACAGTAAGAAAATGGCCTATTTCAAGCAACTAAGAAGCATATAAAGGCATTCTTCAGGTTAGCCGGGTACTATTGAAAACGTTTACCTTTTTACATTTATAGTGAGACCTCTTACATATTTGACAAAGAAGATGCCCCTTAAAATAAAAAGGATGTTAGAGGCAGGTAATGCTTTTAAAAGAGCTTTAGAAAGGAGGGAAGGAAGGAAGTGCTATGTCCAGAACCTGTTTAGCATCCCCAGATTCCAGTAATACTTCATTGTTTACACTGAGCATCAGAAGTAAGACTAGAGACAATGCTTCCAGGGCTGTTACAGAGGACAGAACCCCCTAGATGATTTCTAAGTCACATGCTAAGAAGAGCAGAGGCCAAGTATTCCACTATGAAGATGGGACATAACTCTCAGCTGTACAGATTTTCACAGAATATCCAGATTTTTGCCTCATATTTTTATTCTATTTTTCATAAAATTGTGATTTCCTGGAAAAGTAGTGGCAAGTCATTAAAGACTGAAGTTAGAAAATAATGACAGACATTTGCATTTCAGACTTCATAACTTTCTGAAAATTCATGCCAATGCAAAACCTGTTATTCTGTCAACCTTCTAAGTTTGTAGGAGCAATATTTAAAAATTGTCCCTATTTTTGGGCCTTTGTCCCACTGTTATTTATGGCTTTGTCCAGATTTCTTGCTCTAAGAGGTTGAGAAGTATAAGATGGGGTGCTTAGAGATTGAGTGGGAATGCTCTTGTCACTGAAATATTATCTCCCTGGCATGGAATTTACATTGGTCACAGACCATGTCCCTCTCAGTGTGGTGACATAAGCAATAGGACAGGAATACTAAACTTTATATGTGGATACATTTCTTACAACCATTCAAGTTTACTGTAAAACATTAGTCAGGCTTGACCCACCCCAGTGCTGATGGTTTGTCTGGGGTTCCTAGCCCTTCTGATGGAAATGAAACTGGGGTTTCAAGGAATGTGATAGTGTGTGTCAGATTCATATCATTTGATTAAAAGCTCACTTGATCGAATCCCAAACTGCTGAACACACTTGACTGATAATTCATTTGATTGAACCACAACTGATAGAAAACATGCTGTGCACACATATTTTTGGAGGGGAGAAAGCCCTCCTGGATCCCCATACCCCCCCTTATTTGTATAGCCTACTTCCATAGTTATAAAAAATAAAACAGACACAGTGAATTAGTGCTTGTGCACATATACAAACATCTACTGATCTGGGGGTGCAGTGTGATGGTAGCCACTGCCAATCCACACATACTCTTCTAGACTCATCTCCCTAATAACTGCTAAAAACAAAAATGACACCATCACATGCTGCTTGTACACTTCTACACTTTTCTGTCAGTTGTGATTCAGTCAAATGAGTTTTCGGTTAATTGTGATTGACCATTTAGGATTCAGTCAAGTGAGCTTTCAAACAAATAACATGAATCCAGTGTTTAAGTTGTTGCCTTGTGGTGTATCAAAATGCTGTAAAAGTAAAGTGAAATAAGGTAAATACAGTACTTTTTTATATAGTATAAATAGAATTTATTCTTTAAGGCAAACTAGAGAGGCTTCCACAGAAATTGCTGTTAATTTGTAATTATTTCATTAAAATGGTATATGTGTTGGATTAAAGAAACTGTCCATTCAGTGCAAGAGGAGTCCATGCCTGGAGCAATAGTTCTGGAGAGTATGCTGCATCAGAGGAGGAGATATTCCAGACTAATTTGAAGAAGCCTGAACATCTTTCAGCTGGAATCCAGAAAGCAGCAAATTACTTGAAAGTTCTTTCGTACTGTGTTGAACTTGGTATGAATTATTTTTTCCTTTGTGCGGCTAGCAGAAAACATTAGTGCACCAGTTATTTTTCTGTTGTTTAATAAAACAAAATTGCATCATTTTATAAATTACTGGTTTTTACTTCACCATATAGCCATGGTGGTGCAGCGGTAGCATTGTCGCCTCACAGCAAGAGGTTCTCCTGTTCGATTCTTGGCTGGAGTACCTTCTGTGTGGAGTCTGCATGTCCTCCCTGCAGTCGAGTGACTTTCAAAAGACATGCGTGAATGGGCGTGCCTTTGTTGAAGATTAGGTGTTGGGCTGGCACCTTGGCACCATAAAAATCGACTGCCAATCATTAGCTGACCGGAGTTCTGCTGTGGTGACCCCTAACTGGGAAAAGCCGAAACAACAACAACAACAACTGGTTTCTACTTCACTATTTCATATGTTTCATACTGCAATTTCTCTCTCTCTTTGTGTGTATGCATATATATATATATATATATATATATATATATATATATATATATATATATATATATATATATATATACATTTACAAACACACGCATGCACGAACACACACACATGCACCATTACAAGAAGACTAGAAATCTCAGTTTCTCCTCTGTATTTATCTGGGTTTGTGGCACCAGGCATTGTTACATAGCAGAAAAAAGTATGTACAACAGTTTTCATCACTCAGCCTAAAAACAGCTGGGTTTAGTAATACTGTTAGTGAATCTGATCAACAGAACATCTGGGTATATCACAACTTTTGCTAGCATAACAGAATAAAATGACAAGATAGATGTTTAGGAGTTTTTTTTTGAGCAATGCCATGTACTAAGATTTGTTTTACATGATAAAAGATGTTACCTACTTGGGTCTAGAAGTTTGGCAGAAAGGACAGGTCAAGCTTGAAGACCTTTCGGGACAATTCAAAGGCCACTGTGAATTTGCAGCTAGCCACTCAAGCTGAAAAACAACCTTTGTTCCTGACAATAAAATACAGATTTGTTTTTTATCCAACAGCAAGATGTGTCATTGATGAATTTCAACAGAGAATCTTTCCTAGACTTTTGACATGCCCACTGCCCCTTGTCCACCCCACTCTGTACCTTCAGTTTGTTTATAACTAGCTAGCTAGACCCACTCTCTACTGACTTGTTTCAAAAAGCAGGATGATTTCTTTTACACATGTATTCTGGGAGGATAACTCTTTTGAGTTGCATCCAAGCCTGTACTTTACCAGTCCTACTTGCGTATCACAGCACAACATTTTGTAAGATGTCATGGCAGGTGTGATTAGGAGGGACCATGATAGTAACTGATTCCAAACATTGCACGATGTTTGCTAAATGCTTATGAAATCAGTTAAAGTACCACTGAGTTTTCTTCAACACCAAAACCATACCACACTGTAATTTTATAGAGGAAAGGTAGTGAACATTTGTGTGATACATGAAATCTTTTGACTAGTTTGTTGTTACGTCAAGTTTCTCAAGACAAATTGGGAAAATTATGACTTCTGACTTCCCAATCCCCTTTGCATATCTCCACTGTTCTTATATTATTGTTATGGTAAATATTATTAAGCATGTGTGATAGCTGGAAGCATGTTATTCACAGACATAGGTGCTATATTGATATATGTCTTGACTAATAGTGCAAAAATTCCAATACCAAAAGAATATTATTCAGGCATTGCAGATAAAGCAGATAAATGAAATCCACAGAGCGTAGGAAGTTCAGTTTGACAGACTCCAGTGGAATTCTTGAATTCAGTCGTTTATTAAGTAGAATATAAGCAACAATGGCAGTACAGAATGGGACAGCAGAAGCAAAATCTTAATGCTTCAAACCACACGGCCTGTGTGTGAAGCACTAATATATTGAGCTCTAAGCAGTTAACCACCTAACAAGCATTATAATGAATTGCCAGCAACAAAAATGCAACGAAGATGGATAAGGAAAAAAAAGGATCACAAGGTAACAAACGACAGATTACAAAGCAATTTCAGCTGCAAATAATGTAACTTGGACTGAGACTTCATTAGCTTCATAGTTTTGGTGGCATTCTGGTTGAGGTGTATTTTTTATAGCTAACTGCCCTTGTGAGTTATTTTAAGAATAGCCAGTTTCCCATTTTGTGCTCAAATTAACCTATCCTATTTGATTAGAGATTGGCCTTATCCGCCCTGTAGTCGATAATTATATATTACCCCTAATGAGAATAACTGGGATCATACTACAGATAATTTGAGGGGATCCATGCAAGGGATAAATCATTTAGTATCTACCTCTGTCCATTAGCAATAGCCATAGCAATTATCCAATAGCCCCACATATTCTAGAAAGACATTAAATTTCCTATTAGCCTGAATTATAGTATCAGACACTTGCAAATACACACTTCAGGTACAATGTCTGACTGTCTCAGTGATTATGTCCCAACCTATACAACTAAACATCTCACACATTCACTTAAACAGCATGTTTATTAAATAACATGCAACCTTTCCAAGTTTAACCCAGAAATGTTCATTATTAACCTATTACCTATTAACTGGAACTTCCTAAAAATCCACCCACTTAGATTGTGCTGTAAATTAATTCAATACAGCTTTCCTGAATATCCTAAATAGCCTTGCGCCTCCTAGAAAGAAAAGACTAAAAACAAATAATGCACTTTGGCTATCCGAAAAGAGTACAGTGCTTAGAGAAAAATCTTGAAAAGAATGGCAAAAGTATAAAACACCTTAATATCTGGAAAACTTCAGAATGCATTGCAATTGTACTAAAATACAAATTAAAGAAGACAAAACCTATAGAATAATAACTTTCATAATAATAATAAACACAACCCAAAAAAATCTGGACTTCCATTAAATAAATCTTGCATTCTGGTCATAAATTCAACCCCATCCCAATAACTCATCACTCAAAACCACAATACAATTCAACTCTTATTTCAAAGATAGTATAGCATCTCTTACCAAGGGTTCTACAACATCTAATCCTAACCCTGCCCATCAGCCATGTATAAAACATCTACTTTCACCTTCAAACCTGTGCCCACATCCTATATAAAACTTTTCTGAAACAAACTGAAACCATGCTCTGCTTCAACTGATGACCTTCCAAGTGAATACCTTAAATTAGCTGTTGATAGCATTGCCTAGCCTATCTTAGTCCTTATAAATAGGTCATTCCAGGAATCCCATGGTCCCTCCCTCTCTCTCTCTCTCTCTCTCTCTCGAAAAAGTCACTTATTATCCATCTGTACAAATGAGGAAATTCAACAGACATTACTAAATTTAGACCTATAGCAATCTTATCCCCTCGAAATACTTCACAAATGTATTCAAAAACACTTGCTAACCTATATCCTGCAGGAAGAACTCCTATCCCAAACTCAACGTGGATAGCATCCTTCCCATAGTACTAACACTGCACTTGTAACCTATATACATACTCTCAATAAAGCTAGAGATAGCAGTAAACTAGTCTCCTCCTTATTTCTAGACTTGTCTAAATCCCTTGATACCATTTGTCACAGCAAATGTCTACTACGAATGTCCTCATTAGGTGTCTCTCAGCCCACCAGTCTATGGTTCAAAAACTACCTATCCAATAAGTATCAGTCAGTAAAATGGCACTGCATCCTCTCTCCATACTTCCCAGTCACCACTGGTGTACCACATTGTTCTATCCTTGGTCCCCACCTCTTTAACATTCTCACTAAAACCCCCCATACATCAACACAGCAGGCCTTCCTAATACAGTATGCAGATGACTCTCACAACGTGACATACCTACAAAAAAAATACTCAGGAAGCTTTAACACCATCTCAGACATGGCTTTATAACTCACAAATCATGCTCAACCCTAAAAAAACAAACTACTACTTTTTTCCCAGAATCCCTCTACCATGAGAAAACAACATTTAAAGTCCTCTCTTCATAATACAACAATAGAAGTCACTTCTCATAAAAAAAATATTATTAGGGATGATAGTGGATGATAATCTTACATTCAACCTGAATATCAAAAACTGCATAAGAAAAACTCATCAAAATGAGGGATTCTTTATAGAGTCAAAAATGTTGTCATCGATGCAACTAAAGCTACACTTGCCCCTACTTAGCTCCTCTCTACACTTCTTTGTGGTGCTCCCATCCTTACTCAACTTCAGGCATCACAAAAATCAAAACTCGAACAATGCTATAACATAGTTGCTAAATTTGCAGTAAATATCTCTTTCAGAACCCACCACTGTATGGCACTATAACGGCTATAGATACAGCTTCTTACCACCTACAAAATTATTCAAAATCCATCTGCTTGTCCATCACTAAATAACATTCTATACAACTGTATTCCTAGTTGGTCATTATGATCCAAAGATCAAAAACTCCTGTCTGTCCACAAACCTGTCAGATCTGCTGGGCATTGTCTGTAATAGTACCATGTTGCTAAGGCCTGGAACTCCTTATCTCTATCCATCAGCTCAGTACCCTCCCATCCTTCAAAACTATTCTGAAAGACTTCCTAGCTCATTCCCTCCGGTAGAGCTCTTTTGAATGTGTACCTTTAACTCCCAGTGGGTGTAGCTTCAGCCTTTAAAAAATGAAGTTATCACCTTATATTTCTAACAAATACTAATTGACAGAGGTCATATATCAATACAACTGTGTTTGCCATCATGTATGCTTCAAGATAAACTATCCTGGTACCTTGTATGTAGCATGGTTTTGGAATTATTAATTCAGATATGAACAGGCATTATTTGACGCCTAGAGGAGCAGTAGGAGGTAACTGTAGAAATGCCTGGAGACGTCACTCGGTTGTAATGAGCTAGCCAAAAGCTGTCTCTCTTCTTGCTCAACACTAGGATAAACTACATCCCTAAATGCAAATACCTGTTCATAACTTACATCTCCTTACTTTTCTTTCTTCACTCACTTCCTTACGTTTATCAATGTCTATCCCTGGCTTTCTCTCTAAATATACCATAAGCCTGCTTTTCTCTCACTTTGCATTGCAATTCCTGTTTGTATTGTACTAACTTAAAAACCACAAACTGAACGAACAAACTCTTTAAAAACAAACAAGCGAGAAAGAAACACGATAAGAGCCGGTAACTGCAAACAAATTCTTATTTAATGAGCGCTTTCGGTGGAGGCAATGCTTCACCTTCATCAGATACCATAAAATCAATTAACTGTGTTTTTATACATTTAGCTAGACTAATTGATTAATTAGTTAATTAGTTAATTACAGATAATAAAACCACTTATCAAAAAAGGGGAATTACTGAGGTATTACTGAGTTGACAGATTTTTTGGAATTCACCTATAATTTAGACGAAAATTCTACTAATTTCCTTGATATTTTATTAATCAATGACAGAGTCAACTCTAAGTATAAAAGTAGAATATATAGGAAACCCACTTATTCTAACGCTTTCTTACACTTCAATAGTAGCCACCTTTACCATCAAAAGAAAGCAGTCGTTAAAGGACAGATGGTAAGGGCGGCTAGAATGATTACTGAATTTTCTGATTTTGAGAAAGAATGCGATAACTTAGAAAATATGTTTATCAATAGAGGTTATCCTATTAACCTAGTGGCTAATATTAAGACCAAGGTTTTATGTAAACGTCATAATGGACATTTTAAACCATTGTTGAGTGGGCAAGTAGAGTATACCAGCCCACCATTTTTGAACATGGTGATGCCCCACTACTTACTAGAAAAAACACATATAAGATCAGCTTCCTTTGTACTTTTTCTATAGATCACCAAGTAATTAGGCAAATTTTGAATAAAACTTGGAAAATTATTACTGAGGATCCAACCCTATGTAAAAAGTTAGGGTTGCAACCAAAAATTACATATAGAAGGAACCTTAACCTCAAAGCATTACTTGAAAGGAGGAAGAAATTACATGTTAATAGATTTCATGGTATGTTTAAATGTGGAGCTTGTCCACAATGTAAATTCATCTTAGTAGTAAAAGAAGTTGTCATTAATGATAGGCTTTACAACATTAATATGAGATATAATTGTGAGACTAAGGGTGTTGTTTATGCCGTATTATGTGACCATTGCAAGGCCTTTTATATAGGCAAAACAGAAAGAAAAATTAAACAACGTATTTATGAGCACTGTTATGCCATTAGTAAAAAAGACACGAATAACGCTTTGGCAAAACACATCATAGAATGCCCGGACCATCATTTTAAATTTGTTATTTTACATCAAAGGCAAAGTGATCCAAGAAGGGGCCCTTGGCAACTTCTACTTGAGATAGATGAATTAATGTGGCAAATAAGAACAACAGCATATATACATCCTGGCATTAATGAATATCTGTCTATTAAATGTATTCTTAAATGGTTAGCTTTGAGAAGATGAAATAAAACAAAATTAATGTTGGTTTACTTATATACATATACATATATTTTTTATTTTTAAGTTCTTATACATATGTATATATTTTTTGTATAACATAGATATTCTTTAGTTTATTATATATTTTTTTGTTTTTTGTCAATATACATAGACATTTTTGAAGTGCTAGTTTCACAAATGAACTAAATGGTACTGGAAGATCTCAATGGGATTTATATTACTTAATTTCTTGACTAGCTAGTTTAGTTTTTAGTTGCTGCTGTCTTTAAAGTTGTTTTTTAAGTTATGGTTAGTATTTTTACATTTTTTCAGACTGTTGTTTTGTACGACAGTACTATATAGCTTGGTGTTTTATATATGTGCTTTTTATTTCCCCTTCTTTGATAAGTGGTTTTATTATCTGTAATTAACTAATCAATTAGTCTAGCTAAATGTATAAAAACACAGTTAAATGATTTTATGGTATCTGATGAAGGTGAAGCATTGTACTAACTTACCTTTAATTTCTCTGTAAATTGGTTAAAATTTCTCTAGCTATTAAATCGTCATATAACTTGTAGCTGTTCATAACTGTTTTCATACTATGTCTAATTTGTTGTAATTATTGAAACTGTTTTTGTTTTTTGTAATATTTTTAAAGTCGAAAAAATGATTATTCTTAAAATGTTTTATAATACTTTGGAGTTTTTCTCCCTGGGCCTCCTGTGAAAATAAGCACCTACCCAGTCGGACTTTCCCAGTAATCAAATGCCAATAGATAAATTAGTAGTACAGGCCAGGGGGCAGTCCTGGGGTAAATTTTTGTGTCCAATCCATAAACCCTAGATGTATTTGAATATGGACAGGGATGAGCTTTGTTTATGTGGATGGGGAGTTTGTTCCAGAACAGTGGTATCCTTTCAGGATATACCTGTCCCTCCAAACTACTCTGTTGATGTTGCAGAAGAGATTTAGATCCTTAGACCAAGTATTTCTGATGCCATTTGACTTGCTGATGTGAAGTAAATCCATCAGTCCTGGGTTGGAGGATGCCTTGTATGCCAGGCACAGGTCACGACTTTGCAGTCTGTTGGATATCAAGTATAATGACAGAGCGTTTGGTGGGTCCATATAGGACATGTTGCTTAGACTTTGTATCCTTTTAGTAAGGTGTCTCTGTGGGTATTCCAGTTGTTGCATGTGTCTGGACAGATGCATGCCAGAAGGAGCATTACATTCAGTGACTGGCCTAATAAGGGGGCTGAGTAAAGGGGGGCTAATCACATCCCTAGATTTAGACACAATCCCTTTGTTTATATGCTGTGCATTATAAAAGGTCTTTCTTACAACAATTGATATGTGTTAGTCAAAAGTTAGGTCACTGTCCACATAAGTTCCCAAAACCTTTAAAACTGTCTCAACTCTTAGGGGTGTATTGTTAAGTTTTAGTTCCCTGGGATAGATGACTTCCCAAAGGATACAATAATGCATTTTTTTGGCATTTAGTTTCTGTCTATAATTTTGGTGCCAGTTATTATTTGGGACACACTTTCCCACAGCATGGTTAAGTAATTTGGGGATTCAGTGACTGCTCCTAGCTTCCAGTCATCTGTAAACTTAGCCAGAGCCCTTTGGTTTTGGCTTTTACTTCAGAAAAAGTAGATGCCAAACAGTAGAGGTCTCAGCACAGAACCCTGGGGGACTCCACTGGTGACTGGTCTCTTTCTGGAGGTAACCTCCCCTGTTTTGATTTACTGCATCCTATGTCTGAGCCAGTTGGCAGTCCAGCAGGTGATATAGGTGACATAGATATATGCACCTACGAGAAGCCTGGCAGCATTTCTTTTGGACTATAATGAATTGATTACATAATCAGTAACAGGATTTTGAATACAAGGACACAGCAACTTTCTTCTACTTATATGGTTTCCTAAAGAAAGTATGCATTTTTTTAAGTGGAAAGAGTTAAAACAGCTAACATAATTTTACTAAAAAGACTTTATGCTAAACATCTCACTCAAACCATTTGATTTACTAACTCTGTAAAGTACAAATCTATATTGTTCGCTATGGTTTAAATAATTTAACCTACATCTGCATGACAATGCTTTTACATGTTCATTTCCAGCAAAGTTTAAATCTAACACTTGGCCTTGATGAATCTGTGAAAATGTTTACTCAACGGGTGATCCTTTGTACGATTTCTAATGTGTCCTACCTACATGTAACCTTTTACAGTGTAAGTATGAAATAGACTAGAAATGGTATACCAGAAGTAATAAGTTTATTGAGTTTCATCTTTTTACTATTTATTGGACTATCAATATCCAAATTTTCAGGTAAATGCTTACAGATCCTGTGTCACAGCTGAAATATTTTCTAAAAACTACAGGGACATTAACTCTAAAGTTCTCCTGCTGAAGCTTGCTATGAGCTAAAATAACTTTTAAACACTTAACCTTACCGAGGACATTGCTGGTGGGGAGTCAGAAAGAATATTTAGTTAATGCTGGAGTACAGACTGTGAGTCATGTTACTCTAAATGCATGTGGTAGTCAATGGCTATCCTCAAAAACAACTGTAAGCAAGTCTACCACCACCAACATGTCTCCCTCCTCTACGTACTTATCAGTTCTCAGACTTCACAAGCAGACTCTCCTGTCTCCTCCAGAGGTCAGACATCCTCACTGTCCATACTCATCTCAGGCCAGTCAGTAGTTTTTACCTCTGCCTCATCCCATCCTGCAAGTGATCATTGTTTTATCTACTGGTCCACTCCTCCCAGCTATAAGAGAATGGAGGCCTGTGCTGGCTTCCTCATTTACCAGTCAGTGATCAGTAAAGTGCCCTGTACTACTTTTGTCAGAATACTTTTCTACCCCTGTTATATTCTGTTCTATTATGTTACAGAACCATTCAGCCCATCAACATCGTGGACCATCATGCAATGCTACTGAACCACTTCTGCAGATACCTGATTTGCATGACTTTTATGTAAATGAGGTGATTAATATTTCTTTGCAAAAATCTGCAATTTTGTTGCCTCAGACCTCATCCTGCCAGCCACACTCCCCAGTGCCCCATGTCCATGCCCATGCCTGATTAACCAGCCACCGTCCTATCCCTGGCCTTACTACAGTATTTCTGGGGCTGGTTGCAGATGCTAAATACCTCCAGGGGGTTTGTCCAGCTGTGCTTCCATGAAGTCTTTTCTTTTTTTTTTATTTTTTATGCCCTACCCACTTCTCTTTCCCTGTCCTCATCGCACTCATCAACTATGTCCAAGGACAACTCCCCATCTTTGGACAACATCTCCCCTTATGGAACATCATCAAAGAGCACCCTGCTACCTAGGACCCACACCTATCCTTCCCTGTTGCTCCATCAGTCACCAAAGCAACTAATCAAAGGTCACTGTGGCTATGGTCGGTTCTTTATCCTCTCTATGCCACTAGAGCAGCCTAAGAATCACACAATGTTGGCACAGTTTAGGCTAATTACTTCAACAGATCACAATGGACACATGAATTATACTACACTTACATTAGTGCCCTTATCTCACTTCCTAGATTCCTCCACTACCTGGTTTGTGGCATAAATGAATGTGTGTTAGCATCACAAATATGCATTCATGAATTTAAACTTGTTACATTTTTTTAAAGTGCTTTCAAATATAAGTTCTGGGGTTCAACAATAATGGTGTTCAGCTGTTGGTTTAGAAAATGTTAAGAATTATTTTCTAAGCTCTATATCACTCTTTAAGTTATGCTCTGCAGTGATTTTATTGTAAAATTCTGAACTACTTTTGTATTGTTGTAACTGCCTCTTTTCCCAGGTCATGGATGAAAACAGGCCAAATACCAGTCCACCTACCGTGTTAACAAATAAATAAATATCACACCTAGACTGGATAGTGGTGCATCCCTGTGTCATAGTCTGATACTGCTGAATAAAACTACAGAATATTAGGTCAACCTTCTGTCATATTGAAGCAGTTCCAAATCTCTTTACTTTTGGTGGTAGTGGGAACCACTTATAGATATTTCACAAGAATAGTATATACTGAAAGGTTTACTATCACAGCCTTGAAAATCATAATCCTGAGTCCATAATATCGAAAGACTCAGAACACAATGTCTAAGAATCTTGAATACAGAATCCCCCTACCAGTGGGAACCTAAGAATGAGTGTTAACATGGGTCCTGCTGGGGTGTGGACCCAGCTACTAGTGTTACCATGGATCCTCAATATTGTGGTCTTCAGGATTTTATTCTATCAATATTTTGGTCTCTGGATTATAATTTTAAAGACCATGGACTTCAAGATTATGATAGTAAGCCTGTACTGAAATAGGCAGTATGAAAGAATTTACACTAAAATCTATTTTTCTTGCTGTTTAAGAATTCAAAAAATATGTTTCAAAACCAAGATACTGTATTAATAGTTATGCCCTGTTTAATGAGTTTGTGGTATATAACTTGTGGTTTTGAAGGGCATCATGACTGGCCTTTGTCAAAGAGGGTCACTGCAACAAGGGACCTTTCCTTACCTCCAAAGAACAGAGACTTTGTATTGTTTGTACTTTAGGCTGTGGTGCAGAAAATATTGCCCCCTTCACGGAGAGTGTTGTGACCTCTGCCCCATTAAAAAAAAATACTTAAAAAAATTGTATAAATTGAAAATACATTCAAAAGTAATATTTTCAATACATTTGTAAGAACTGTTGTACTAAATATAGATTTATAGATAAGGTAATATCTAATAAATTTTCTAAGCTGACAGGTAGTATCGGCAAGCTAATAATTTCCACCATGCATTTTGACAATATTTATCTAGCTAAAGTGATATTTTTGTAGTATAGTTAAGTATATTTAAAACGTGTGTGTGTGTGTGTGTGTGTGTGTGTGTGTGTGTGTGTGTGTGTGTGTGTGTGTGTGTGTGTTTGTTTAATATTATATGTAGATATAGATTGTATATATAGATATAGATATAGATATAGATATAGATATAGATATAGATATAGATATATTCTTCACATCTATATATTTTTCTTTTGACTAGTCTGGCAAACCAGCTATGTAAATATGACATTTTATTCAGTCTTTGATTAAAAGCTTAGTATGGAACTGTGAAATGTATTCGTAAACTGCTGATGTTATTTCCTCTAAATACCAATGTTTAACATAAAGCTGAAGTGTTCAACATAAAACCACCTTTCTAAACAGTTCCAGAACTTAAAGTTGTGGTTGCCAGATCTAAAACTACAATCTAATTAAGTTAAGCAAACTAATGCTCCTATGTCGAGCTACGCGCTCGAGAGACTTGAACCTCAGCACTGAAATAAATAGGACATGCTGGAGGGACAGATTCATAACCCAGAGGCTCCCTTCACTCTGGAATAAAATCCCAGTCCAGGTTAGGCAGAGTCCCTCATTGACTCTCTTCAAGAGGAATCTTGATGAGTGGATGGGAGATCATAGGTTTACCCCGGGTATCATTTCTGTGTCACTGTTAGACAGAGGCACAGTATACTAATCTCGAAAAAGGGCATAGCAAAATTAATTTAAAATGGGTGGCGAAAGCCAAACACACTCTGGCTAGGCTTATAAATGCCCTAGGGCAGATAGCCTAGTATGCACCTATGAACCTATGTAGCTCACACAAAATGTACATTTTACATCTAACACTTTGCTTGTGGTTCTTGAACTTTAATGAAAGGCTATAAAATTGGGTACCTGATTGTTTAGTCACTCAGTGAGGCTGGTGAGAAGGTATGGAAGCAAATTTTGTATGATCTGATCTTTGTTCAGCTGATGACATAGGAAATTGGGACCCAGCTAGTGGGGGGGGGCTGAGTGGTAGAGTATATTTTTTAGTGTTGGGAGGAACCAGTGGCACTCAGTGGACCCTTGTTGAAACTGGACACACATTGTTTGGGATGTTTTGCATATAGTTCCACAGCACGTTGTGCAGAGTGTGTGTCTGTGTGTGTGTGTGTGTGTGTGTGTGTGTGTGTGTGTGTGTGTGTGTGTGTGTGTGTGTGTGTGTGTGTGTGTGTGTGTGTGTGTAGGAACTTACATATGTAGTTCCCTTGGAGGCTTTGTGTCTGTTTATATGAGGATGATAGGGCAGTGAGTTTAAACAATTCTTCTCTGCCTCAATATGTGGCAACATACTGGATTCCCTAAACTGTCTGTATTATGTCGTGATAGATGGGGAACAGGGCTGTGGGTAGAGATACCTGAAGGCAGCAGATTATTGTGGTAGGGGCACTGTAAAAATAAATCTGACTCTTATTCTCTCAGTCTCTATGATACTGTACATGTATCACATCTCTCCAGTTTAAATCTACAAGCTTTCTAAACAGTATCCTTTCTTTAGCTTAGACTTCACCTCTGTATTAGGGTTTGTGTTTGGCATGTCTTTGGTGATAAACTGATGTACAAAATTTGCTCAACAGTACATGCATTGATATTGCTGTAAATAATTATTGGCCAGCATCTATTTTATGTTCCATAACTTGTTAATATCTGATTATTCTATAAACATTTTGGCCTGCTCAGCCTTAAGGAAAAATCTACTACAGTTTGTGCGAAATTTGCCAAAGGAGTTTAATTAATATTCTTATATCTCTGTGTTAGAAATCCATCCATCCACATCTCCTTTTCCCATTTTTTGGACATGGGGTTGAAGTGTCACTTCAACAGTAGCAATCATCTAGGAGCCAAGGTTCAAGATTCTAACTTTATGTAGCCGGATATCTCAAAGCCACTTGTCTGACTAACACTTCTCACTGTCTCCATTTATTGAACTCCTCACATTAACCATTCTTTCCTGCTGCTTTCTTCATGCCCCTCTGCTTTAGTGACAAGTCTCAGACTGTACTAAACATAGTCAGTCGTGGAGTATTTAAATCAGCACTGATGCATTATGGTACTACCCTGGCTACAGCCATATACACAAAAAGGAGTCAATTTGCTTTCTATTTTTCTTTCTTCCCCTCTTTACATACCATTGTCTCTGATTAAGTTTGCCAGTTTAACCCTCTCTTTGCTCCCTAATTTTATATTTCATGTGCTTTCTTTTTCTAGTTATACCCACCTTTCCTGTGCCTCTGCTGTCTTTACTTTCAGCTTTGTCCCTTTACACTCTTTGTCCTTTCTTCTCTGTCTCTCCCTTCCCATCTTGCTGTTGCTTACTCTTTGTATATTTCTCACACTTCCAGCTTTTATCAAGGTGCTTTTTTAATGGGGTCTCCTCCCCCGACAGCACTATTCAAACTGTCAGAATAGGAATCTTCACTGGTTATCATAGCTGCACGTGCCGAGTCTGCTTGTAACACTATGAAAATGAGATACATGGCTCAGCTGTTGAGATTCTGATTCTTTAAATAAATAAATCATATCAGAATGTATAATACATGCATTCACTATAATTTGTTAATGGTCCTAATAATCAGTGTCATCCTGCATATTACACTGACTGCAGAATACAAGATTTTTTTTTTTTTTTTTGCTAGGGCTTGCATTTGTTTGAGGCTTGTAAACGTGCTGAGAAATTCCTGTGACATGTCTCCTCTGAGACAGTTCTCTTCCTCAATTAATTTCTTTATTCATTACAAAGTATCTGACAGACCTGCATACACAGCAAAATAAACAACAACAAGACAAGAGCGAGAGGACTGCTGTTCTGGTTAACAAACAATGTCTGCACACTCAATCAGCTCCTAATGATGGATTATAAATCATTACAACCTGTACGTGGGGTTCTCCAGGCACAAGGAGAAAGCCGACTAGAACACATGTGCCCTTCTCTGATCCTCCGGCTTTATGGTCATGGAAAATAACATAACTGTCGCAACTGCTGTTTAGCTAGAGATTAAATCAATTTGAGGTTGTTTGTTTGTACAGGCCTAAAATGCTTCACGTGACTTTCACCAAATAAAATGAAGATAAAAAAAATGGTCATTCTCCAGTGGAATAACAGGCTAAAAGATAATTTTCTAATCTAATTCACAGGTCTTCTTCATTCTTTACTTTTTAATGCTAGCCTAGGCTATACAGGAATAACAAGAGACTATTGGTTAGTATAATGGAAAAAATAAAAATGTATAAATAAAACATAAAGGTACAACATGTTGTAATGCCTTCTACAATACCAAGAGTCAATTCACTATCAGAAAAGAG
The DNA here is from genome assembly GCF_019279795.1 of Protopterus annectens. Classification (NCBI taxonomy): domain Eukaryota; kingdom Metazoa; phylum Chordata; order Ceratodontiformes; family Protopteridae; genus Protopterus; species Protopterus annectens. The sequence continues at coordinate 747,522,558 of NC_056748.1, forward strand.
ATTCTGTCTTAAAAGTACTTTGGTAGCCTTTACCTAGAATGTCTTAGCACACTGGTTCTTCCTTTTTCAATCCCTCTTTTGAATCAACTAAAAATGTCAGGAAATGTCAGGAGCAACAGAGTCTCAGTTGTTTTATCATATAAAGTGCCATAATTATACTGCCCTCTCATACATGTATAACAGCAACTGTCATTTCATTGTATATAGTGCTATAACCTATGTTGCTTGCATCATATCTTGATCTTAATGTATGATTGCCTTTCTGTTAATACAGGACTATCCCGATCCTTTCCCTTAGAATATATGACAATTATTATAGCACTCAGCAAAATGCATATATTAGACCTTAACTGATTTTATTGTAAATACTTATTCAGAAATTACAGGAGCAACTGTAAAGGAAAATGTCCTTATATTCTAGCGGCATTGCTTTATTCAACCACTCAGTGTCCTTATGACCCTGACATGATCTCCCCACTTCATTTTAAGAAGTTACAGGAGATATTATATTTTGTAACTTTTCTAGCTAATAGAGCCACAGGTTTCAGTGGACCTGAGCTTATGCTCCAAAATACTCCAGCTATATGGATTCATGTTTCAGCACTAACTTTGTAATACTGCACAGGGAGGGGGTGCTGCACTTCTGAGGTACTCTTCTTCAGAAAGTTTTAAACTGAGTCCTCATCCATGTGTTTGCATCACTGGATATTGTATATTCTGTTAACATTTGTCAGTGAAGACTAGCTGTTTTCCACAGTGTCTAGGTAACTTTCCTGAGATTAGTATAAATACTACTCTCATCTTCACAAAGGCTCTGATATACTTACTCCATGAGCGCACTGATACCTTGTCTCTTATTGCTCTGCTCATGATACGTAATGTCCCTTATTGCTCTGTTCATGGGACTTACTGAGTCATATTTTTCCTACGAGCTTGTGTTGCTCAGGATTATTGCAAAGATCTGCGATCCTCATCTTAGGCAGTAAGATCAGCATATTCCTTAGTGCTCAGGCTGGTTACAGAATGCTTCAACATCTATCAGGGGCACAGTCCCACATCACTAAGCTTGAACTCATTAAATACCTTGGCATTACTCTTCAACCACTTTGTACACCTATGCAGCAAATGGCAGACTGTCGCATATTGTGAACTTGAAAATCGACTTTGTTTGTAAAACCACTGGTGTGCTTGTTTGGCTATCATGAATTCCATGGCCTAAAATTTGCTATTCCCTTCCTGGCTGCATAGTGTCCCAAACTCTCCTTTTTCTACACATCCATCTGTCCATCCATCCATTTTCAATTTGCAAATAATCCAATTTATGCTTATGAATAGGTAGAATCATTCCTGGAAAGCAATTAAGAAAAGTAGGAAACAGTTCTGTAATGGATGCCAGTCTGTCACTGGACACAACAATATTCAAGCTAACACTATAGAAACACTCACACCTGGGACAATGGGAAGATCACCAGTCAACATAACCAGATGTCTTTGGTATGTTTGAGGGAAATAAATTTCCCATCAAAAAATCCATGCATGTGGAGAGAGGACATGTGACCATGCATACACAAAACCCCAGACAGGCACTGAACCAGGTAACTAAGAGCTGTGATGTAATAACACTATCTGCTGCACCACTGTGCCACTGTAACTCTGTTTTTCCACCTGGAAAGCCACATGTATTAATTTTCTTCTAGCTGTTAACCTTATCAATACTCCCTTTATATTTCCCCATCATTAAATTCATTTATGTGTGCTGGATCACACATCTAGTTCTTTCCCTTATTAATTACTTATAATTTCACTGTGGATTCCCTTGCAGCTTAGCATTCCTCTTCTTTCCTGAATCTGTATTCTATTATCTGAAGGGCAGACGGGTTCTGTCAAATATAACGTCTTGGCGTGTATAACCAACACAAAACAAAGTTCCTCTGGGTACATGACTATTTGCAGCAGAGAATTTCTCCATGACTTATCCTGCCGTACATATAAACTCGCATTCAACAGTGTCAGGTTCAGAAGTATCCATAACACGTGTTGCCACCTACTCAATGGGACTTTCTATATCAGTATACTGCGGAATTAATTGGAAAGCTTAGCTATTTTTATTCCTTTACAACATATTGCTACTGTTCATTGTAGTTTCTGTTTTAATCAGAATTTCTTATTTCTCTATTTACAAATAATGTTATTCTTGTTTATTGTCAATGTTTATTGTCACATATTTTGTAACCTTTCAGGACCTTTTTGAAAACACACATCTTTAAATGTACCTGACAAGTCAAAAAAGTAAGCAGCTAAGTAAACAAGTAAATAATTAAGACATAAACTGTGCTCACTGTTATAATCTTGAATCCGGATCACTGAGTTTGAGAGCAGTCTCACAACAGCACTTATATGAGGGAACACAGAGCAAACACTACCATGGGAGAAATGTAGAAGACGGCTATTTCCAAGTTACACATGTACAGACCATTGATGTTTCAGAGACCTACATCACTTCCTTTAAAAAAAAAGTTCCTTCCTGATCCAGCTGAAACAAGATAGTATATGTATGTCTTCTGCCAGCTTAAACAATTTTTTTCCATATCTTTTCTCAGAATAATAGCAGTATACCTTTTCTAAATGTCATATAACACATACGTCAGGCTCAATTCTTTACACAGGCTATAGTTAAAGTAGCTGACTGTGCAGTTATAAGTACTTAAGTGTTCACTTGTAACATCAGCAGTGCTTCTCTAACAGGCCTACATCGTCAAAGATAAACTGAGAAGACTAAGGCTTTTCATTTGCAGAAGTGTATCTTTTCATCTCGCATCTTTGAACACCTAAGTGAAAAGAATAATTGACAACCACAGAGGGGGGTTCTCTGTACATTAGCACATGTTCAGTCTATGATAGGGTCTATGTCAAATGTTCAAACATCCAAAATGTCGAACATTACATGGTTGAGACCAAATGTTCGACATTTGGATGTTCGAACATAAAAAAAAAAAAAAAAAAAAAAAGAAAACACAGAAAAAAACACTTTAACACTGTAGGCAAGCCCCCCTGCACCCCCCACACCCCCCTACTTAAATATACCAACTCCGAGACCGCACTTCAGTGCAGAAAATGTAATTTCTCCCTATCTGCACCGTACGGTGCCATTGAAAGTCTATCTTCGAGCACTCAAAATTTCAAACGTTTGGTCTCGACCATGTAACGTTTGAAATTTTGAGCGTTCAAAGATTTTATAGGTACCCCTATGATATTATAACTTTTTTAAATCCATTACTTATTGGGAAAAAAAGCAAATACAAAGTGGAATGGTAAGTATAAGTCTTGTGTCATATCTAATGAAAAAAAAAAAATAATTGTTGAGTTTAAGCATTAGTGCTAGAAAATTTCACTTTAATTTGGGAACAGTACAGATAATCAGGTATCACAGAATTTCATAGCAGACAGATCACCAGTTTTGTGTAGTCAATGAGCCAGTATGTCACAACTAATTGTGCCTCAGCCACTATGCTTTAAGTTTTGTTTGTGTAGGCCTTGTAGAAGAGGGAGGATTTATTTTTATTTTCCTTTTTTCTGAGTTTGTGTCACTTTGTAGTTGGTTTATAAAAGGCCCTGGGTGGGGGCTTACCCTACATGTGTGGTTTAAAGGTGCTTACCCTGTATAGAAATAATAACTAAAGCTTGTTGTGTGGCATTTTGAGTGTCTTTACTGGGCACTACAAGTATGTATACATTTATTTGTTTTTGTTAATTATATGTTAATTAATTAGACAGAGATTAGTCATAGTAAATTCCTTTAATTTTTTTTTTTTTTTTTTAACTTAGCTATGTTTTTTATGCTTTTGTTAAACAGACCAACATTTGTTATTAGAAAGAAAAATAAAGTAGCAGTAAATGAATTGCTCATTTGGAAGTTATTGTTGCATATTATTGCTTCTCAATTTTCTAAATATGTTACTTGCTCTTTTTAAAATACAATGGAAAAAACAAATTAACAAAGGAAGAGCACAATAGATGGCAAAATATTACTGCATTAACCTTAGCACTAGTTTTTAAAATACCATGTTATTTATGATGCTTCTTATTCTAGAATATAAAGACTGTTAATTCACTGCATCCATAGTATCTGCACTGCTTTTATTGGTGCTTTGTTTGTTACTGCCTTCTAATCTGTTGTACACTTTATCAAACTTTTTTAGTATTACTTTCAGATTCTAATGGGAAATAGCCTTTTTTAATATAAATAAACTGTACTGCTTTTGAGTCTTAGGAAAAAATCAATGCTGATTCACAAAAGTTACAGAGTTTATTAGTTGCTGGTATAAAATATGTAGTGTGTGTGTGTGTGTGTGTGTGTGTGTGTGTGTGTGTGTGTGTGTGTGTGTGTGTGTGTGTGTGTGTATACAATCATCCAAAGGACAAGCTGTGATGTAGTCAAACGTTAAGTTTTGCCAAGAATTCCTGGAGGTGCCTCAGAGAGTGCCAGGCAAGCTTCATAGAAACAGATCCTGTTTTTGTTGGGAGGTAGCATACTGTTTGAAGACCAGGAAGGAAATGAAACATAGAGGGTACCATCCAATCTCTTTGCATTCTTCTTCTGATTGAAAGCCAGCAGGTCTGCACATTGGCTGCTACTGCAGCTATTAATAATAAAGTGAAACCAACAGTTTATCTCTAGCCAGCGGGGTTAAGAGACGACCTGGAGGGGGCTGCATTGTCAGGCGCTACCGAGACAATGCTGCCATATGGGGAACAGAAGGAGATTCCTCTCAGCCATTCAGAGGCAGGTCTACAGCAATCCAAATGTGCATGGCACAGGCCAGCCCTGGGCACTGCATTTAACATAACAAGTGAAAGAACAGGCCTTTGCTCACTACTGTTCAACATACCGGGGCAGCATATGTGGGGTCTCCCAGATACTGAGAGCAGGACAAGTCCTGCATCCCCAGGGTTTGTCCAATTAATAGGTTACTGAATGTGCTCATTGTCCTCTCCCTATTATAATGTTAAAAGGTGCTCCCTGCATCTCTTTTGTAAAGACCAATTAAGTCTTTATGTTTGAAGAAAAAGCTCTGCAAATAAATCTATAACATCCCACTGAGAGGAATGGATACTTAGTGGCTCCCCTCTGTTAGCCTGTTCAAAAAATCAACTCTAGCATGGAATATGGGTTTCTGCTGCGATATTATAGGCTTTCCTTTTATTTCTCACTAATATCTGGACCATAATTCATGCAAACTGAATAAAATGAACCACTAAAATAATGATTAGAGTTTAGAGGACTTGTACTTTGCTAAAAAGCTTTCAGGCCCCATGCATATGAGTATAGATTTCTTAAAATATCAGTAGCTGTAAATAGTTCTATATTTCAATAAGAACTGGATATAACATATGACTGACTGATCGAGACCATAGTTTAGTGAATGGGTAATATTTTTTCCTTGTGGAAATAAACCATCGGAAAAATATCGCTGTGTTCTACTGGTTGATAATTTTAATTAAAAAATACATAATCCAGATTAAACAGATCCTTGACTTGTTTCTGTGTCTGTTTACAGTGTTACCCTGTTTTCACAACTGGTTTTCACCTGTGTAGACACAGACAAATGTAAAAACCATGACATCTGCAGTCTTTTAAAAAACAATACCTGACCATGAATAATTCAATTTATGCACCACATATAGTATAAAAAAGGTCCATCACCCAGGACACACCATATGTTTGTAGCTTCATGCTGAAGTAATAGCATGGATCTCCTGAGCCTTGCTGGGAAAAATGTTTTTTTCCATGTCATGCTTCAAACTGATGCTACTAGGTTTCTTTAGTTCAGCATATGTGCCTGTGATGACATATTCAGCTTGTATCCTGTGGCCAAATGTTGCATCAAGCTGCCATGTGAAGCAAAATGTCACAGCAGCATCCCTGCTTATGAAACTCATTGCAGATGAAAATAAAATGTTGAAGAAAAAGGAATCGCAGTGCTGCAGGAGAGGAACATAATGCAGTTTCTGCAGCAGCCATTAACATTTTCACAAATACTCTTTACTACTTGTAACATAAGTATAAATACATGTTTTTACTTATCTGTATAAAACAGTAGTTTACCAAAGAATCAAATGACAGTTGTTTTCATTATTGAATTTTTTTCTTTTGGGGTATCTTGTGACAAAGTGGCATGCAAGAAACAGAAATAAAATGATATTAGTATAGTTTTGTTTATAGCCATTCGGCAGTGCGAGACACATTCTGCTGGGTAATATTTGCATTCTTTTGAAATTGACTTACTACTTTCAGTATCATTTGTATGCCAACAAGACCCCCAGAGCACTCTGAATCCAAGGTAAGTACACCACAGGCAGAAAAGGGGGGGGTGCAAATTGGACAAGTGCTGTGCTTCTCTAGTGTTCATGGACTTTATGTAATTGTGCTTTTTAGAGCATGTTATGATTTTCCCAGATTTCTGGTTGCCGTCTGAATCATGAGGTGGAAATACAAAATATGAATTACATGCACCCCCACACACACACACACACATATGAATATATAGATATAGATATAGATGCAGATGTAGATATATATATAAATGTAGAGATATGGATATATTTAACTCTTGTTGGCAAAGTTTGATGTTAATACACATTGTGCCTCAAACGTGAATAACCAGGACCCTTCATATAGATGCAGAGGTCCTAATGTATATTAACTGTATGCCTTTCTACCATTCTGACAAGTAAATGAATCTCCTGCCAAAAACACACACCTATATTTCATTGTACATAAAACGCAAAGGCCTGCCAAGCAAACATTATTTTTCTATGCAGTACTAAAGAGTAATGTTCAACAAAACAGCATGAAAGTATCAAACCTGAAATCAGAGGAAAACCTTGATTATCCAAATTCTGTGTTATAGCAAACAGTTCATTGGAGTCTCATGTCATTAACAACAGAAACTTCTTTCAACAATCTGTTGGGCAAGTTAGAGAATTTATAATGTCAGTACACATGCATCCCTCCTTGGTTAATTAGACAGACACAAAATTATATTTTCTTTCAGTAAGGCTGGAGTGACATTTCCTGCCAGATATGTGTGCCCCATAACATCCTAACTAAAGGTGTATGTGATTGTGATGTCTGCTCACAAACCCACAAACACACTGCAGAATATTTACAATGTTTCTGCATGTACACAGGCACAATGTACCTCTAACACCTGACATATTTAGGTACCTTACCTTAAGTCTGTCTCAGGCTGCAGGGTATACTGTGATTTTTTTGTTCTAATGTCGGTGTGAGAGTCAGTAGATAGAGTATACCATACTCCAGTAAATGCATTGCCGTTTCAGTTATCCACCAACTTTTGTGAAGGCTAAAGCTGATAGGTAAGAGACTGTAGTGTGCATCACATAGCTGTACTCAACATCAAGCGGTTTGCTAGGGAACATGACATTACTGGGTAATAAAACTCCCAAGTTATTCTACTTAGTTTTGCCACTAACTTTAAAAGTACTGAAGTGGAATTATTACAATCCGTTAGTGTTGTACTGTAAATTTGAGATGAATTCTTCTTGCCTCCCAACAAAATTTCTTAGCAAATGGCAGAAATGTTTCCCCCTTCTTTGCCTATTCCTTGCAAAGAAATCCAGTAGTCTGACACCCTAGCCTGCCACAAAGAAATTCTAAGCATGCACAGCTTTTGTTAATAATTTTACTGTTTTGTTTTGCATAGCTTAAAATTAATTGAGATGTGAATGATGACATCACAATGTCATTAAAATTTGTTAATTCACAGGAGGGCGATGAAGAGAATTATTGACAACCAACAACCTGCAAAATGATTGGCAGACAGCACCAGTGGAAGAGAAAGGAGATCATTATTTGCACATAATGGTATTAAGCGGTAAGATAGTGTCAGTAATATGTGACAGGTAAATAAGGGGATTGCTGTTTAGGAGAAAAAATATTTACATGCCTATAGTGTATAAATGGTTTTGGCATATGTGACACAGTCCACAGAAAACACTGGAAAACTGAAATGATTTGACACCTTGTGATGTTTAAGTAATGTCTCCTTGCAGGCATGGTATCAACTATTTCTCTCTCAGCCTGATGGTTGCAGGTTTTTCTCACACTTGTGGACTTCTTGGTGTTATGCCTCTGTTGTGTGTGGCAGGAGGGGTCCACTTTTTATCTTATAAGAGGAAGGTTTATGGTGCCATTCAACTTTATCTAGCTCAGAATAAAAGCTTACAGTTGCAATAGATTTTTTACTATGCTGTTAATGTTTCCACAATGTATTTGTAGATCCAGATCAGTGTCATACTGCTTGAGGTATGCTGGTCATACTAGAGCCGAAAGAGACCTCTACATTCTTGGGGTATAATCATTACACCTGCACTGTAAATGACATAAAAGTCTTACTTATTTGTGACATTTGCACAGTATGAAGTTCTGATATGGAGGATCACATTCAGTAAAGTAAAAAATGCTGCATCACTTTTTTTGTTTTGTTTGTGTTTATCTTATTATAGATAATTAATGAAAAAGTATGCATAAAGATCGCCCTTTGTAACCGGTCATCTCTGTTATTATCTGGGATCAAGCCCACAGTTCAAGGTTCCCTTTATGCCTTCCCCATCCCAAATATGACAAATGGTTTGCTCCCCACCTCAGCATGCACCCTGAGATGAAATATTCTGTCAGTCTGTCTTGTCCTAGCTTCTGCAGCTGGAAGGGAATAGAGATCCACTTGTGTGGCTTACCTATTCAGCATATTTGTGGTGAACTTGTAGTAAAAACAGAAGTAAGGCAATCTTACCTAGGTACTTATGTCCCATGTTATTATAGCCAAAAAATAAAAACACTTTGGGGCAAGGGCTTCTCTTCTTGAAATAAAATATGTGACCCTCTAATTTCTCACTTACTCTCATGTACAAACAGAAAAAAAATCTGAGTGTTAATTTGATGATCTGATTTAATTAAGTTGAAATGGTTAACATAATAGAACATAACAATCAAGTGGCATTACTGGGTTCCTTGCAAGTTATAGGAAGTGTTCTAACATTTATCTAGCAGACTCCAAACATGTAAATATTGTAATCATCTGAAAAAAAAAATGTTTCTACTTTGTAACTTTTATTGTATTGTATTACTGATGGAGCTTATTCTCACCTTGCATTTTAACCTTTATTGTATTGTATGTCACTTTGTATTGTATTGAATTGCTGATGGAGCTTTTCTCCCATTGTATTTTAACCGTTATTGTATTGTATTGCTTATGGAGCTTTTCTCCCCGGGCCTCCACTGAAAATGGGCACTTCTTGGCCCAGTGGACTTCCCCGGTATACAAACTGATAATAAATAAATAATAAATAAATAAATAAATTTCATCAAACATTCTGAAACTGATGAAATTTAATACAAGCAAGAACACTCAATCACGGGACAGAAATAGTGACATATACTTCACAATGTTTTATATAGACAGATTTATTTGTGTGAGAAGACAGTAAGAAGTGATAAGATTAGAATTTTGATACATATGATTACTATCGAAAATAAAGTGCAAATGAACGCTATAGCCAGATATTATCAGAAAAAAACCTGAAAGGACCACCGAGACTGTACGACTATATGAGAACAGAACCTCAGAGAGTTAAGATTTTTACTCATAGATACATTTGCTGTACAGATTGTAAGGTATGCTGAAACTTGGATGGAGTGTATTACTGGCTATAAAGAAGATAGATGTTAAATACATTACAAAGTGAATGCACTGTATTCTAATTCCACTTATTCCCCTTCTTAGGGAGGTGATTCAAATGTATTTCATTCTCATTTGATAAAGTCAGAAAGAAGGCCAGATTCATGAACGCCTACACTAAATGTACAGTAAGTGTACACAATCTGCATTCAAAGAACATCCCTACCACATTTTTTGTTCTGTCTGTTCACTCAGAAAGATTAGACTAAGTGTAAACATAGTCTATATATTGTGGTATCCTTTATGAATCCCCCTCAATATTTAAATTTGCCAGAAAATAAGTAGAAAAACTAAAATTATGAGGAAGAAGGTGGAAGCTTTCTTGTATTGTCTATGCATTCAGCATGGTGTAAACTTAGTACAGTTGTTAATTAATCCAGCCTGGATTTGCTAGGTATGTATGCATCACAAAGGGTCTGTAGACAGCAAACAGAAATAACATTTGCTAATATGGAACAGTGATAATAAGGATATGAATTTATAACATTATTCCAAGTATGGCGGCAGCATTTTGTAACTGGGCAAGTCTCTGATAATACAGACGTAGCCCAGAGGCCATTACTGCAACACCAACATGACAATGGGTATTTAAGTTTAAAGTTTAAAATTCCAATGGGTGAGAAATGTCACTTTTGATTTTCTTTACTTTATTTATTTGTTAACTGGGTAAGTAATATAACATTTTCTGATTTTGAATGCATGTGTGCCTTAAAAGTCACAACCAAGACTAAACACCTGTAAATGCTATCAGATCAACACTCTCTTCATTTAAGTAACATAATCCCTAAGTTATCCTTTGTATGATAAAAGTAAAATATTATTATCCAAGAAATGTATTCCTAATTACTTTTTAATATTGTATGCATGAAACCTACAAATGTTTCTTGGTCAACAGTTGTATTTATCCTGATATTAAAACTATGTATAACCTTACTATAGTCTAGACCATCTTCTTCAAATACTTCTTTACTAAAATTTATTAAGTGGTTGTGTGTATGTATATGTGTATATATATATATATATATATATATATATATATATATATATATATATGTGTGTGTGTGTGTGTGTATAAATATATATATATATATATATATATATATATGGTTCCCATTCAGAAGCCTGAAACATCATAAGCCTGAAAATCAAAATCCTGAAACCAAAAGCCTGAAAATTCAGAATCCTGAAAACTCAAAATCCTGAAAGCCCAAAATCCTGAAAGCCCAAAATCCTGAAACTCAAAATCCTGAAAACACAAATAATGCTAATATGTCACTATAAAGACACTACTATCTAGCAACTGACCCTGACCCTAACCCTAACCCTAAGGTCCGTCACTATCGCACACTCACCTGAGCTGCGCCCTAACCCTAACTCACTTAAACCGCCTCTAACCCCAATATTTGTCACTATTGCATACATGCCTAACCTGCGCCCTAACCCTAACTCACTTAAACCGCCCCTAACCCTAACATAAAACCAACCGCACACTTACCTGACCCCAACGCATGACCTAACACCACAGGGCTAACAATAGCAAAGCCACAATGACATCAGTATGTCTATTTTGTGTTTTCAGGATTTTGAGTTTCAGGATTTTGGGCTTTCAGGATTTTGGGCTTTCAGGATTTTGAGTTTTCAGGATTCTGAATTTTCAGGCTTTTGGTTTCAGGATTTTGATTTTCAGGCTTATGATGTTTCAGGCTTCTGAATGGGAACCATATATATATATATATATATATATATATATATATATATATATATATATATATATATATATATATATATATATATACACACACATACATACAGTTTTGCCTTTTGGCCTAGGTTGCTGCTGAAAAGGGGCCTTAGACCAGTCTAGCTACTGGTTAACAAATGAAAATACATAAAAAGAAAAAGAAAGACTGTTGAAAGGACATTCCTCAAAGCTATTGATAACTCAGTGATATTTTTCTGTTTTTCTAGGGAATAAAACATATTTTTTTGAAGAATATGTTATAACACAGATTGGGTGATATGTGTAAGCTTACATCCTGCAGTGACCTACCTGGAGAAACAGAAAAAGTGTGGCAACAGGACCAGCCCTGAAGGTCTCTAAAAGACTACAGTGAATGTCTTAAAAATAACTAGAAGTGGAAATGTTCACACACACATACACACTCACAATGTTATAATAGTTTAATCTCTATACAGCACTAGTGTCTGTGTTACACTCAAGCTGATGATAAATATGAAATTATTTGTTCTCCCCAAAATGGCATGCTGATATGCTTTTGTTTCCAGTCAGGGAACTTTCTTCAGGAAACAATCCACTATATGAATTTATCTTGCCATTTCAATGGGCATAGTTATGTGTCAGCACATTGGAGGTTGAGCAGCTTTAGTTTGTAAATTTAATGTTGCACTGAATTTTACCACAATTTACTGTATGTACTGTGTGAACCAGTGGAACTGCGGTGGTGGTGCTGCGGTAGCGTTGTCGCCTCACAGTAAGACGCTGTCCGGTTTGATTCTCAGTTAGAGCGTCTTCTGCGTGGAGACATGCGTGAATGGGCGTACCTTTGTTGAAGGTTGTGCATCAGGACTGGTAACTCGGCACGCAAAAATCAACTACCAATCATTATCGGACCGGAGTTCCGCTGTGGCAATCCCTAACCGGGAAAAGCCGAAAGACACAACAACAACTGTGTGAACCAGTGGAGTGCTTTCCAATAGTTTTTGCCCTTTTTTTCCACTGTGGTGCAACCATAGAGTGCTATATATAATTTAGGGAAGATGGGGATGCATGGGGGCTTGCCCCTTGTAAAAAAAAAAAAAAAAAAAAAAACTTGTATTTTCTATGTTTTTGACATACCATTTAAAGTCTTCAATTTTAGAAAAAACAGTAAATTGAAAGGAAGTGATTTGATTATGCATAGGTAAACTTCTTTCATGCCTTGAGTGATTTCTTACCATCGAGTTAGAGCGGTAATGCCTTGAATTCAGATTTGCCTTCAGTAGAGCTTGAACAGTCTGTAATTATTAAGTGGCACTTTTTTGACTGCAAGCCCCTAGGAAGTGTGCTGTGCTCATCTTGAAGCTTTATTAGGTACTAGTGGTTACTCTTTTTTTCTCCTTTTGTGCAGGTGGTAACACGTTGTGCATTAACTGACAGTGTCCCTGTTTTAGGTACGAATTTTTTCTTAAAAAGCTAGCAAATTAGCCTCTCTTATGTATATAGTTCAAGGAAGCTCTGTCTAGGAGACTGTAATACAAATCAAGCTATGTCATTTAAAAACTTGAGTTGCAGACATTTCTAGTGTACTCAGATACAGTCTGTATTCAGCACTTTGCAGACATAAATCAATAACAACTAGATATTAAAGAAACAGGATAGCAAAATAACATTTTAGAACATTATTAGAAGCAGAAACCTTGGTTGAAAAGCAAAATGACTTCAGAATGAGTACCTATATCATGCAATTCTGGTTTAGAACAACTTATATTAATGTTAATCTCTTACAATAATGCAATCAGAGGCACCAGTACTGCATGCAAAGTCCATAGACCTATATGTTTTTTCACCATGCTTGTACAAAGACCTGTCGTTTAAGCATTGCTTCCTATTTTATGTCAATAGTGGTGGAGAGCAGTGTTGAACCTATCATATGTTGTGCATGTAATGATGGGGCATCAGTGCATCTTCTCGGACAAACACATGCCTGTTTATGTCACTGCATCATACAAAGCAGAACAAACAGAACCAGAAAAAAAGCTATTCTAGACAGACAGATGGCAGCCCCTGGTGACTGTCATTAGAAATACTACATCTAATTCAAACAGTCCTTTTTTGGTGGTAAGCAAAATAAATATGCCCATCCTTCAGTGTCTACTGAAGCTGACACAGGGCCTGCGTCATTGGTGGCTCAGGACTGCAAGTGAGTCAATGCACTTCTAGAGCCAATCAAGAAGTCAGGACTGATTATGGCTAAAACTGCATTCTTTATCTGAAGAAAAGGTGAGCCAATCCATACTGTATGCCTGACACCTACCAGAGGCTGAGGAAAGGTACATTATAACACTTTGAGGACTCACATGTACAACGGCTTGAAGTGAATGTATATGGAAGAACCCATGGCTCACTGTATGTCACTATTTGCTGGGATATAATGAAAGTAATGAAAAAAAAAATATTTGAATATCCTGCTTCCCATATGTGTATTGACTGAATATGCAACTTTTACCAAATTTGTATACCCCCAAACATATATATCTATATCTGTCCACTTATCTATCTATATATCAAGTGAGGGAGAGAGAAAAAGACAGAAAAATATCACAATTAAAAAATTCCATTTCCCAAGTTCATATAACTGTGATTTAAACAACATCCTGTAACTGAAAATTAAATTTTAATTATGGGATTTAACACTGGCATTAAGTGATAGTTCACAAAACTAAATCTGATATTTTTGTAAATGTAAAATTTAACTTTCCAAGGTAATTTCACAGGCAAAGATTTTTTCATGCACATCATTTTTTAAAGAAAGAATGAATGGCTTGCGTAAGGAATACATTCATAAATAGCTAATTGAATTAAAAAATAAATTATACTTAGCAGTCTGAAGGACCTCTTTGGGATTCAGACTACAAAGGTATGGGCTTTTGAAATGAAAAACGGACGTATCTAAAACTCAAGACATGATAAAGCATCACTCTGTAACTCTTAATAGGCTGAAGTTGGTCAGTTTTTTTCTAGGTGGAACTTTTAATTATATGTAGATATAAACTTATTTAATTTTTTATTTGTCTGTATGGAAAATTATATGTGTTCCCCAATCAGCAATATGTTGTTTCTGCTTTTACTCAACATAAACATGGAGACATTGATAAGACTGCAGAAAACACTACAGGCAAGCTTTTCATACCTGAGAACATTCATAAAATATAGCTGCAACTTTGTTAAAAATTTCCAAACATAAATAATACATGCATTAAGCAACAGTAGTCTTTAGAAAATATAATTCCTTAAAGCCTGAATACTAGCATTGAAGAATATATTCTGTTCTTCCTTATGGAAATAAAATAAAAAGATTGATTTTGACAGCTCAGAACTAGAAATGCATGTAAGTACTCAAATATGTAATGTACAAATATGCTGCATCCCTGCAATACAGAGCTTGTGGCTTTAAATGTCCTCCACCAGTGAGCCTCTAAACTAGTTTAAAAGAGTAGGTAGATTTAATTATAAGTTACAGTCTTGTCAATAATTATCACCCCATCTGTGTGGAATAAATAGCAACACCACATACTCTGCTTCATTACCGTTTAAGGGCACCAAGGGGTCCTTTTAAAGAGCACTGAAAAGCTTATTGATCTGCACTGGAAACCTGCACATGTGTGTGTGTGTGTGTGTGTGTGTGTGTGTGTGTGTGTGTGTCTGTGTGTGTGTGTGTGTGTGTGTGTGTGTGTGTGTGTGTGTGTGTGTGTGTGTGTGTGTGTGTGTGCATAATCTATACACACACACACACTCACTCATACATTCTCACATGAGAGAGGACAGTTCTGCATAAGAATTATTACTTGACTTTATATACCTGATCAGAGTAAGTACAGCCTAGCCTTATTCTTTTTGCAGACACTAAAAGGTCTTGCTACTAGGTTAGTACTGAAATGCTTAGTTGGCATCTATGCCTCACTTTCAATTTGTATTCTCACAGGTCCCTGTTCTAAATGCTGCTTTTGAATCGGTCTGCACTCTGCTCAAGTTACTGGCAGTGGACGTAGGTATAAAGAAAAATCGTCCATGCCTGCTTTCTTCTAGAGTTTATAAAATAATTAGCTTATCTTATTTTAAGTGCATATTGTGTTACCAGCCTAAGCATTCTTTGTTCTTCTGTAGACTTAAACTACACTTATCTCAAAAATCTGACATTTTTCTTAAAGAGGAAAAGAATTTTAAAATGTATTTCTTAGTATGAATGTTTCATACTGCAGTGTTTACACTGCTACAAGCACAGACATTCAAAAATATAGACAATGTGCAAATTAATTAAGAAGAAGATTTTAGGTTAGTAAAGGAAATGCAATTCTACAAAGTGTCAGTTCTAATCCAGTATAAAGCTGTAAGACTAATTCTAAGTAATATGTGGTGATAGCATTTTCTTTTAAAATTCAAATTTTAGTAGTATTTCAATGTGGTATTCCTAAAATGGATACTGCCATAAATCTTTCATAGAAAATATCATCTGTCTTTGTACACTATTACATTAAATGAAAACCAACTTTCCAACTTTTATTTCATTACTTCATCTATTTTGTTCTGCACTTGAATTTTCATATGTTGATGGAAGAGCCATATACAAAACCTGAAATACATTAAATATCTAAATAATCTCATCATATGTTTATCAGAGAGGCACTTGTGTTCTTTTTAAAATGAACACAGCAAAAATGGACCTTCTATAAGTCCACAAATCACCTCCCATGGAAATTTGTACAAAATCGTGAGTTTGTGTATATAGAGATTTCTAATCGATATCCAAAGGTCATCATACAACACAAAACAATGTACTAATACTGGCATCTCATGAAACTAGCAAATAAATGCAGCATACAGTACATGATAAAATAAACTTTCAACATTGTTGTTACAGGTAAATCATGATCTGGATGGATTACAGCCAGAAAGATGTCTATCTGTGGTGATGCTCAGAGATGAAAGGAAAGTCCAGTGCTGAAAAGAACTGTACCCAGCTGGAACATAGAATGTAAGAACCAAGATACATCTGAGGGGGGTCAAGGCTGAGATGACAAGAATAAACACTGACATCTTTGTGAACTAAAATGGTCTTGAATGTGTTCACATCAGATAACACTCAGATAGTTTTTGCTGAGGTCAAAACTCTTACAGAAGATATGAAGAAGCCCTCACTGTTAATAAAATGGTTTCAAAATCAGTAAATGATACAATGATTTCTATTGGACTACAAGGTGAACTTCAGAATTACACTGATATAAGTTTATGTTCCAACTACATATGCTGAAGAGAAGTAAGTTGATTAATATGGTCTCATGTTCTGAAATTATGGGAACTATTATTTCCATGAAGACCTGGAGCACATTTTGGAAATAACACCAAAAAAAATGTTGCATTCATCATAGATGATTAGAATATTAAAGCTGTTGGTCAAAATAGAACTAGAATAATGGGCTGGTTTTGCCTTAGAGTATGAAATTAAGCAGGGTGCAAGCTAACAGATTTCTGCCAAAACAATTTACTTGAGAAAGGAAACACTTTATTTTAGCAGCCTGAGAAAGATCTTTACGCACAGCTATCACCAAATACTCAATATTGAATTCAGATTGACTATATACTTTGACATCAGCCATGAAAGAGTTCTGTACAATCAGAAAAAAAAAAACTATATCTGACTGCGGCTCAGACGATCAGCTTCTTATTGCAAACTTTAGAATTAGGCCAAGGAAAAAAATGTATCTATGTCAGTGAAATACAATTTCAATGGTACTCCAACTGAATATATAGTGAAGGTTAAGAATAGACTTAAAAAGGATTAAACCTTGTGGATGATGCAACTTAAGAACAATGAACAAAGATCTGTGATATTGTCCAGCGGATGGCATCAGAAATATTCCAAATAAAAAGAAGATTAAAAAGGCAGCATGCCTGTCTGTAGAGGCTTTAGAAGTAGTCAAGTAAAAAGGGGGAAAACAAAAGATAATGCAGATAGCAAAAAGTATGTCAAACCGAATCTAAAGTTATAGAGATCATCAAGAGGAGATAAAAGAAGCACATTTAAATGAAAAGTGCAAAGAACTGAGGAAGAGAATATAATAGAAAATTCAGGAGATCCTTTCTAAAAGATTGCTGATAATAAGAGAAACTTCCAGGTAAAAACGGGCATGATAAAAGACAAAGACAAACATCTTAGGGGCCTAACATAAACAGAAAGTATTAAGAGGAGGGTTCAGGAATACACAGAAAATAAATATGTCAAATGGACTCTAACATCACTGACAGATATGATGGTATCTTCTCTGATCTAGCTATAGATATCATGACGGAGAGTGAAGTTATATCCCAGAATCAGAGATAGAGTGCTCAAGTTATTGTGCAGTTACACATGTTTCACCCACTAGCAAGGTAATGATCAAGATCCTGCAAGCTAGATTTCAGAAATGTATAGACAGAGAACTGCCAGATGTACAAGCAGATTTTAAAAGGGGCAGAAGCACCAGAAATCAAATTGCCAACATCTGTTGGGTAATGGAGAAAGTACAGGAATTCCATGAAAAATATTAACTTTTACTTTATCAATTACTCTAAAGCCCTTGACTGCATGGACCATAACTGTGGTACGTTCTTAGGGGATACCGTAGGTTCATAGGTTGGTACTAGGCTATCGGCCCTAGGGCCTATACAAGCCTAGCCATAACAATTCCCTGGATATTTCTTCCTACAATATTTACTTCCCTTATTTACCTCCTGAGGAATTTGTATCTAGAACAAGAAATGGCATAACTGAATATGGAATAACTCTCTGGTACAAGATTGGGAAAAGAGTATGACAAGGCTGAATATGGAATAGGTCACAGGTACAAGATTGGGAAAGCAAAATGACAAGGCTGAATATGGAATAAGTCACTGGTACAAAATCGGGAAAGCAGAATGACAAGGCTGAATATGGAGTAGGTCACTGGTACAAAATCGGGAAAGCAGAATAACAAGGCTGAATATGGAATAGGTCACTGGTACAAAATCAGGAATGTAGAATGACAAGGCTGAATATGGAATAGGTCACTGGTACAAAATCAGAAAAGCAGAATGACAAGGCTGAATATGGAGTAGCTCATTGGTACAAGATCAGGAAAGGAGCATGACAAGGCTGTACATGATCACCTAGCTTATGCAATTTATACACTAAGTATATCAGGTAAAATGCTGGGTAAAACAACTCAGATAATGGAATCAAGCCTATTAGGATAAATATTAAGAATCTCAGCACTGCAGATGATACCACTCTAATTCATGAAAGCAAGGGCAAGCTGAAGAGCCTGCTGATGAAGGTAAAAGTAGAAAGTTCAGAAGTAGGTTTATTGAGCAGTATCAACAATCTGAAATTGTGCCATCTACCTTTAACAGTTGTTTGCAAATAGATGAAGAAGAAGTGGAGGTTGTGACTGATTTTATTTTCTAGGGTCAGAAATCCCTGCAGCTAGTGATTGTTGCTGTGATGATATGGGCTAATGACAGAAATGCCAGATGGAGTTCTGTAAAGAATGATATGTCCTTTGAATATAAAACTGATTTCTGCAAGATGCTTGTGTTACAAATGTATTACAACTGTATGGCATTTGAATATCAAACTGATTTGTAAAGATGCTTATGTTACAAATGCATTAGAACTGTATGACATCTGAAATCAAAAAGTGTTTGTAAAGTTGGGCAGAGAAGGAATATACACGAGATTGTATGTCTATATGTTAGCAAAGGACACTGAAGAGAAGGGATTACACAGCTGACTAGCTTCTTATTTTAAGAAAAATATGGTTAATTGGACCACCTGTTGGGTCATGGAAATTTTTATCTCACTGCTCTGAACAGGACTGGAAATGGCTTGTCTGGAAGATGCCTTTGTTCATTAGCTCAGTAAAAAGAAGGGAAGCCCCAGGCACTGCCATAAACATTAGCAGAACTTTAGCTATGAATCTTATCACATCTATGCTAAATTCCTGTCTCATCTTCAAAGGGGGATACTGTGAGAACCTAGAGGCAGGTGACCAGATGAGGTCATTCTGCCAGCCATCTTGGAAATCATGTTTTAGATATTAAAAATGCCGCTCAGGTTGTAACAACCCAATTTTATTACTGGAAATAATTAAAATGGTTGAGGTTTAAGCGTTTTCATTCTTAATCACACAAAACTTATTCAGAAACAATCTAACCACATAAAACAGCCACTTAAATAACCTCTGGTTTGAAAATAGTACCAAAAAACTACCTAGATTCTTAAAGCAATACATTTTATTTTGTATTAAGTGTGTTCAATTTCTATATGTTTTTTATAAGTTGGCAGCCAGCAGTTTTTAATTGAGTGTATTGCTTCATACATACTTCCATGATATCAAAGTCAAAATTCTCTGCATCAGACTATTCCATGGTATTTCTGGGCGAGCTGGATAAGGTGTCAACCAGATAAAGAGGTTTACCTTTTGTATACACCATTTTGAAATTACACTTTTGCAATTTGAGCATCATTCTTTATAGTCTTGCTGGAGCTGAATGTGTAGGCTTCTTTAAAATAGTGACTAGAGGTTGATGGTCAGTTTCTATCTGGATACCTCGGACATTAATTTAATCATGGAACTTCGAACATGTGAAAACAATTGCCAAAAGCTCCTTCTCTATTTGAGCATACTGCATTCTCAGTTTGGGTATGAGTTCTAGATGCATAGGCAACAGATCTGCCCTCTTGAAGAATAACTGCACCAAGACCGAACTTTGAAGAACAACTGGTTTGTGAACATCATAGTACCTTATTGTAGGTGGGTTAGCAATTTGCAGTTTGAGGTTATCAAATGCTCTCTGGTGCTGTTTTAACCATGACCAGGCAACATTTTTGTGTGTCAACTCTCTCAAAGGTGATCATAACTCACTAAAGTCAGGGATAAATTTCCTCAAATAGTTAACCGCACAAAGAAAACACTGTATAGCTTGGACTTTGTCTGGAGCTGGCATCTCTAGAATGACTGCTTGTTTAGAAGGATCTGTTCGTAAGCTTGTACTGGTAAATAAATGACCTACATAAGTAACTTCTGGTAATATGAATTTACATTTTAGAGGACTGAGCTTTAAATTCACTTCACATTCTCTGTCCAGAACTTTCCTGAGGTTTCTGTTATGTTCTGCTTCACCATTACCTCGAACCAATAAATCATGAACTCTTATTGCACAAAGGTAACCTGAAAATGTTTGCTCCATTGCACGCTGAAGGACTTCACTGGCAGAAGTTATTCCAAAAAGCATCCTGAGGAAACTGTATCTACCAAATGGGTTACTAAATGTAGTCAGTAGTGAAGATTTGCGATCAAGCATTACTTACCAAAATGAACGCTTTGCATCTAAGACAGAAAAAACAGTGGCATTTGGCATAATAGCAGATATTTTCTCAACTGTACACATAAGATGATGAGGTCTTTTTAATGCCTTGTTCAAGTCTCTTGGGTCAATGCATATTCTAATTTCATCTGAATTTTTCTTATGAGCAGCTACCATGGAATACGCCCACTCAGTTGGTTCTGTGACTGGACAAATCACACCTTGCTGCACCATTTTGTCTAACTGGACCTTGACTTTGTCCTGCATAGCTGTTGGAACTCTTCTTGCTGGTCTGACCACTGGACTGACCTCTGGGCCTACTTTCGTGGAGTACAAAACTGAAGTTTTCCTAACTTGTCACCAGAAACATCAGCATACTCTGAGAAAATAATGTCAGTAAAGCTGGAACTGGGACATGTGCTTACATGATGTACTTCTTTGGTAAAAGAAAACAATTTCATTTTCAAACTGTCTCTGAGACCTAATAATGACTGCACAGGTCTTCTGAATACATAAAATTTCAAGCTGTAACTATTCCCAGACAAATAGCATGAAAGCATCACTGAGCCTTTGGTTTGAATCTCTTCACCTCCATAAGCAACAAGCTTCGCACAATTGACCAAATTAAGTTTTTCAGCAGCCCTCACTTTAGCAAATGTTTCTGCTGACATCACATTACACTTTGAATCAGTGTCTACTTTAAACTCTATGGGTTTGCTATTGATCAGGACAGTACAAAATACTTTGTTCTTTGTCAATAAATCTACTGCATTAACCTTTTCACCAACCACTGATATACCATCTAAATAGAAAGTAGGGTTGCAGCTATGATCAACTTGCCTTTTTCAGTGACCTTTCTTAATAACTGAATGAGGCTTTCTTGATTTACAAAACTTTTGAAAATGGTTCCATTTTTTACACTTGTGGCATTTCTGACCAAATGCTAAGCACTTCTCTCTTTTAGACTCCTGGTTGGCACCACAATTATGACAGTTAACAATAAGACTTGACTTGGGTTTTGCTGACTCAACCTTATACTGTACTGAGCATGCCCTTTTTACTGAGATAGTCTTGGAACTTGCTAGAAAGCTACAGGTCCTCCCAGGAAAGACCGCAGGTGTTGTAGCTGCCATGTGCTTAGTCCAGATGCTCTTTGTGTTTCACTGTTGCAGTCATTACATTTGGGTTATCTGCTTGCAGGTAGCCCTCAATCGTCCTGATTAACAAAGTCTTGGGTCCAGCATCAGTTGCTCTCCCTTCTTCCATGACGTCAGGTCATCACGGGTATAAAACATGCAGCCGACACCATTACATCAGTCTTTCTTGCCATGCAGTGCCCGAAGCAGAAGCAGTTTGCAAGTGCCAGCCGGCCGACTCCTGAAATTTTCATTTTCTAGTTTCAGAACCGAAGTCTTCAACTAAAGCTAAGTACCCCATTGGGGAAACTTTTTCTTGCTCCTTACCAATGTCAGTAAAAGTTAATAATTGCATTACTTGTGGACAGCAAATACCTCATAAAGATTTTAATTAATATTGTATTCCTTGCGTAGGCCCTGACTATGACATACCTTGCTGTCAGTTTTGTGCCTTATTTAATCAGCGCACTATCAGTCGTCGGTATATTTTTGCCTCTAAATATTTCGGTTCTTGGTTTAATTATCCAGAAATGTCGTCGGTTAGCCATCCGACTACCGGGATTCCAAAAGAATGCAAAGATAAAGACAGAGACAGGCCACCAAGGTCCAAAACTGCCGACAACGCTTCTCCTAAGCCAGTCGCCAGTTCGCTGGTACTCAGTGAGGCACTTTCGCAGCCCCTAATACCCACTACTTCTGATTCGCAGGCCTCTACTTAGATCCATTTGGAGTCCGGTATGCCACAAGATGCTTCAACTATGGAACCCACGGATGTCTCTACCTTGGATGGGTCCGGAGCTGCTGTGCATGCACCGGCTTCTGAGGGTGTATTCAGGCCTATGGACTTGCATATTAAACCAGCGCCTCCTTCTTTACTTAGGCCTAAATCTCGAACCATGCCTAAAAAACTGATGCCCAGGTCACATGCTCAGGCCTCTATGCATAAAAAACAAATGATAAGAATGGCTGAAGATCTAATAACTCTAATCAGGGGTAGCCAACCACCCCCCACCTTCTTAGAGGCCTAGGACTGAAGTTGATTATGAATCTGCTGACCAGGATTCTGTTTTTTCTGATTCTTCTGATGATCTGGATTTGCCCTTATCTACTTATGAAGATTCTGATGCAGAGGACTCCATTCCCTCTGCTTCCCCTCCTGAGGATTTTTCTTTTGGGGAAACCTTACATACTCTAAAGGAGCATTTCTGCTGGGCAAGCCAGGATTTTTCTGATTCAAAAAAGAGGCTTAGGGATTTCATAGGTTCATAGGTTCATACTAGGCTATCTGCCCTAGGGCATTTATAAGCCTAGCCAGAGTGTGTTTGGCTTTCGCCACCCATTTTAAATTAATTTTGCTATGCCCTTTTTCGAGGTTAGTATACTGTGCCTCTGTCTAACAGTGACACAGAAGTGATACCCGGGGTAAACCTATGATCTCCCATCCACTCATCAAGATTCCTCTTGAAGAGAGTCAATGAGGGACTCTGCCTAACCTGGACTGGGATTTTATTCCAGAGTGAAGAGAGCCTCTGAGTTATGAATCTGTCCCTCCAGCATGTCCTATTTATTTCAGTGCTGAGGTTCAAGTCTCTCGAGCGCGTAGCTCGATGGGATTTGGATTTTCTGAGGTGCAGCATGTCCATTAATTCCGGGTTGGACATGGCTTTATACGTCAGGCACAGATCGCCTTTGAGCAGGCGGTATGCCACTGAGTAGAGCTGGAGTTTCTTTAACTGGGCAGCATATGGCATCTGTTTGAGCCCTTTGATCCTCTTGGTGAGGTACTTTTGGGGTCTTTCCAGTTGCTGCAGGTGTCTGGTAAGGTACATCCCAAAAGGGGATTGTACTCAATTATGGGCCTGATGAGGGATGAGTAAAGAGGCACGATGACCTCCCCTGATCTAGATGTGAATCCCTTCATGATTATGTGGGCTATATAAAATGTTTTTCTAACCACTTTGGCCACGTGGTTGTCAAATGAGAGATTGCTATCAACTTGGGTCCCCAGGTCCCTAATTACTTCTTCTGTACTTAATGGATTACCACCTATGTGGTAATTTGTGGGCACTTTGTTTTGCCAAAGGGATGACTATACACTTTTGGCATTTAGCTTGAGGCCATGGCTCTGGCACCAGTTGTCTGTTTCTATGAGGCCCTTTTGGAGGATGCTTGTGTCGGCTGGAGAGTCAATTATGGCGCCCAGTTTGCAGTCATCTGCGAACTTGGTCAGCCACAGTCCTTCCGTGTTGGCCTGTACCTCCGAGAAATATATACCGAACAAGAGAGGTCCCAGGACTGAGCCTTGTGGGACGCCACTTGTAACTGGTTTGGAGTCTGACATGGCTCCAGCAATTCTAACCATGTGGGATCTGTCCTTGTGCCAGTTTGCAACCCATCTAGTGACATAGGGGTTTATATTTAAGCTGGTAAGCTTATCTATAATGCCTGAGTGGGGTATTGTATCTAAGGCTTTTGTGAGGTCCAGGTAGGCTGTGTGGACCACCTTCCCCTCGTCAATGGCCTTGGTGACTGTTTCAAAGAAACTGACCGGGTTTAAGAGGCAGGATCTGCCCTTAACAAAGCCGAACTGGGTAGGATCCAGTGTCTGTAGGTCCCCAATATCTTTATTTATGAGGTCCATGATGATCCTTTCCATAGCTTTGCAGACCAAGCTAGTAAGGCTTATGGGGCGATAGTTTCCAGCATCCGTTGAGGCACTACCTTTGTGGAGAGGGACCACTGTTGCTGTACGCCACTCACTGGGTACATATCCTGTAGTAAGGCTGAGATTGAACAGTAGTTTTATGTTTGGGTTTAGCTCTTCTTGGAGTTCATGTAGGATGCAGCCCAGGACACCGTCTGGTCCCATTGATGCTGTGTTTTTTGCTTTGGAGAGGGCGGCTCTTACCTGAGCATCTGAGATGTCAGGGGGGCAGCACTCTGCTGGGATAGATATTTGCCCTTTTGGTGGGGAGGGGGGGGAGAAGTTTGTGCTGAACCTGTCAGCTAGGATGTTGGCAATGTCTGTGGGTTTGGTGTATTTTTTGTCATTTTGGACTAATTCTGAGCATATCTGAGAATTCCCACCCAGGTTCCTAACATAACTAAAGAAAGCCTTGTGATTATCCTTAGTGTCCTGTGCAGTTTTTCTCTCGAAGCTGGCCTTAGATGATTTTATGAGTGCCCGTAGTTTTTTGCTAATACTGATCAGAGATGCCTTCCCTTTTTGGGATTTTGCTCTGTCATGTAGTAGCTTCCTCCTTCTATTGTGTAGTTTGTTTATGGCTGGGGTCCACCAGACAGGACGTCTGCCTTTGGAGGATTGGGTCTTGGTTTTATTTGGGATTGCATGATCATGCATTCCTGAAGGTGTTCATAGAATGCGTTTATAAAGGATTCTGCGGTCTGGGCCGTATTTTCCACAGGCCCGGGGACTTTGAAGGATTCCATCTTGGTTTTGAGGAGTGTGAAATTTGCTTTAGAGAAGTTTTTCACTGTGGTTTTCTGGGCAGGGGGTGGGGTCGCTATGTGAATATCCAGTGAGATTAGTTTATGGTCTGATCTTACCAGTGAGGGATACACTTCTGGTCTGGAGCATAAAGTCCCCATGTTGGTGATGATCAGGTCCAGTATGTTTTCCCCTCTTGTGGGAGTGGTAACAAGTTGTTCCATAGCATTTGAGTTTATAAATTCTAGGAACCTTTGGGCTAGGGTTTTGGAGCTAGAGTAATGCTCCCAGTCTATGTTTGGGTAGTTGAAGTCGCCCAATATAATGGTGTTTGGAGAGACCTTCATATTTTCCAGTGTTCTCAGGAAGGCCGAGTGGGGTTCCTGGGTTTGGGAGGGTGGTCTGTAGCAGGCTATAAACTGGAAGGCAGTTTTACCCACTGTTAGTTGCACATGGATAGTCTCTGATGCTTCGTGCTGTGCCACCAACCTGGAGGTGTGGGTATCTTTGACAAATATTGATACTACCCCTCCTTTTGTGGTTCGGTCCAAGTTTTAGGGCCGAAAAGCATGGTATGAGGTATAACCTGGTAGTGCTGGGGTGCTCTCGGGAGCCTTGAACCAGGTTTCTGTTACTGCACAGATATTGATGTTCTCCATGCTAAGGAGAGTTTTGAGTGCGTGCATCTTGAGGTTTAGACTTCTGGAGTTGAGTAGCATTACTCTTAGTTTCTTATCCCTTGTGATACCTATGGAGGTGAGTTTGTCTTTTGAGCCTTGCCTAAAAAAGGCACTATGGGGGTAGCAAGAGCCTTTGCCAATATCCGAAAGCCCAGGGGTGACAGGTGCAAGCCATCCCTAGTGAAGCATCGTGGCTTGTCGAGCATGTCATCCCAGGCTGACAGGCATTGGATCCCCTTTGAATGACACCAATACTTAAGCCAATTGTTGAAATTGATCATCTTGTCTTCATATTGTGGCATCATTCTTGGTGAGGGTAAGATGCTACTCAAGGTCAGGGTCATACCGGCCTGGGCTACATGCTCAGAGAGCTCCTCTATGTCTCTTTTCATGTAGTCCAGGGAGGTACATCTCAGGTCATTCACACCAGCATGGACAATGACTTAGTCATATTTGTACTTGCCTTAAAGTGACCTGAGTGTTTGTGTTATGTGGCGGATCCTAGCGCCTGACAGGCAGCTCACCATGACCTTCTCCTTGTTCAGCCTGGTGAGCGGGATGTCAGTGTGCCTGACGATAGAGTCACCTATTACAAGTGTATCAGGTGTGTTGTTTAGCCTTAAGGGCTGTGACTGTTCGGCACACTGGCTTTGTGAGCTATGTGTTGCACGTGTTTTGTTTTGGGGTAGTGGTTGCTTGGGTGTCTGCTTTGGAGGTCTCTGCTGCTTAGGCAGATTTTTATTTCGAGCCTCCGAGTATGTTTTTGTGTGTTTATGTGTTTGGTTTGCTGTCGTGGTAGGTCTGTGTGAGACTGGAATTGTAGTGAGTGTGGTTTCCTTCTCCTCCTGACTGGTTGCACCAGTACTGAGTTGAGAGAGCTTAACCTCCAGTTTGGCTATATGGTTGCATCTCTCACATGTGTTGGAATTAGTTGGGAGGAGGAGAGGGTTGTCTGTGTACATGAGGCAGTTGTAACATTGCCTCAAGATTCCCAGATTCACCAGCTGGACCGGAGAGGAGATTGGCAACTGACCTTTGGACATGCTAGAATAATATTGGGAATTCCTTTATAATTGAAAAAAAGGGCCAATGGGGAACAAGGTACTCAAGGGGAGTTTGTGAGGGTGTAGTGCTTTTAATTTTTTAGTGCTGACTTATATAATTGCTTTAGTGAGCAAGTGCCAGGTAACTTAAATGCAATGTGTTACAGGTAACTTAAATGCAAAAATGACAAACAGTAACTTTCTTTCAAGTGAAACAAGGAAATAAGTACAGTAAGCAATGCAGATATCACTAGGGATCCAGAGAAGCAATGAAAAGCCACGTTTTAGGTGGAATTAGCATTTCAGGGAAATAACAAGCAAACAAACAACAAGCATACAAACAAAGCTAGATTCAGCAGGCCTGGATCTAGTCTATGCTACAGCAAACAAGGTGTACCAATTTCAGTAAGAAGCAGTTCAAATATGCAGGCACTATAAGCCTTTAACCATAAATTCCCAGCTCAGAAGGGCAGAGTCCAGCCTCTCCTCCCACAAGAGTGCAGACCACGAACCTTCTTAATGTAAAATAACTGGCCTGAATCCCAAGTGCTTAAACCAGAACTAATACACTTTTAGAATAACAGACACTGAGCCCTCAATCAGCAGTTCCCAACTTAGAAGGATGTAAGCTACCTGTCCTGCCACCACAGTGCAGGCCACAAACCTTCCTAATGTAAAACAACTGGTCTGAAGCCCAAGTGCTTAATCCAAAAGACTTAGAATGATAGATACACTTTAATCAAGTTACTACCAAGCAGTAATAAATACAATTGAATACTTTAAAGAATGCCTGGATTAGTGCTCAAGTTATACAAACAAAGCTAGATTCAGCAGGCCTGGATCTAGTCTATGCTACAGCAAACAAGGTGTACCAATTTCAGTAAGAAGCAGTTCAAATATGCAGGCACTATAAGCCTTTAACCAATAATTCCCAGCTCAGAAGGGCAGTGTCCAGCCTCTCCTCCCACAAGAGTGCAGACCACGAACCCTCTTAATGTAAAATAACTGGCCTGAAGCCCAAGTGCTTAAACCAGAATTAATACACTTTTAGAATAACAGACACTGAGCCCTCAATCAGCAGTTCCCAACTTAGAAGGATGCAAGCTACCTGTTCTGCCACTGCAGTGCAGACCACAAACCTTCTTAATGTAAAATAACTGGTCTGAAGCCCAAGTGCTTAAACTAAAAGGCTTAGAATGAGTTACACCAAGCAGTAATAAACACAACTGAGTACTTTTAAGATGACACAAAAGCAAAATAAAGTAGGAAGAAACACAAATACAGTAAAAGCAGATAATTTTTTTTTTTCACAACTGAACTTCTTAGGTAACAGAAGGTTGAAACCTGAGACAGCTTTTAAGAAAGAAATCTCAAAAGAACCAATGAGGTGCTTAGTCTAAGCTGTAGTCCAGGTGACCTCAGTCAGCCAATGACCTCAAACAATTCTCTCTCACTGAAATACCTGATGGCTTTGGCTAAACCAAGGTGTCCCTGAATATGTGCTCAGACACACAGCCTCCACAAACACTAGGCCCAAATACAAGCCTGAATATGGAAATGCTACAAATATCCCACTACTTAGAACAAACTGCAGAAATGTTTCTCACAGCTGAAAAGCAGCAGTGAGCCTTTAAATGAAAGTTTTAAACAGCTAAAGGAGCCTCTAGAAAAAAGAGTTGAACTGCAACAAGTTATCATAAACAAACAACCCAACAGATGCTTAATAAAAGTGGACAATTTCCAGTTAATAACTCACACACAGTGAAACTAGCTAGAAAAATCCACAGTAAACAAAGTGCTATAAATAACAAAGAAATAAAGAACAAAATAAACAAAAAAACAGGATACTTAATGTTATATATTATAGTTCCGAGTTTCCTCAGTGTCCTTCCTTCGATTAGCCTCCTTCTCCTACCTCAGCATAGGCCTTTAGCTATTCCTCCTGTACTAGATATTGTTGATTATGCTTTTTCAGAATCTAGTTTGGCCCCTGATTCCTTGCCTCCTGCTCCCAGGAAACCTGACAGATACTACAGGGTCCCTGAGTCCCACAAGTTCCTTTTTAAAAATCCTATTGCAGATCCAGAGACTATTTCACAGGGGCCCAAGGGCATTAAGGCTTCTACTGCTAAAAATCATACCTCTTCTGATAGAGACTCCAGGGTGCTGGATAGATGGGGTAAGAAGGTTTACACTTCTGCAACCTTGGCCATTAGGGCTTTAAACTGCCAGTTTCATATGTTAAAGTATCAACAACATGTTATTGGACTGCTTAAACAGAAAATGATGTTGATTCCTGACTGTGGGGAAAATAATGAATTACAGGATTTAATGCATTCTACTGAACAAGTTGGAAAACATACTTTGCAATGTGGTTTTGATTCATTAGAGGCCTCTTGCAGGGCTGCTGTTACTGGGTCTGTGCTCAGAAGGCATGCTTAGCTTAAGGAGCAATCTTTGCCTGATCATGTTAAAGCTAAATTGTTGGATGCTCCCTTAAATCAGGAAGTTCTTAAAAAGATGGAAGATAAAGCTAAATCTATGCAAACTGTTAAATATTTCTTACAAGTTCAGCCTCCTAGATTTAGTAGGCACTGGCCCTCTAAGAATTGGTCCTTTCCAGCCCCTTTCAGGTCTTCTCAAGCCAAACCCAGGCACAGCAAAAACCCCAGGTTTCGGTCCCAGGGAACACACAGAACTAAGCAGTGGGGGGCCTCCACTTCCAAATCTGGGAATAATAAGACTCCCCCCTATGGTAAACTGTCTCAATGAATTCCTTTTAAAATTTCCATGCACTTATCAACTGACTGCCCCTTTGGGGGGAAAGATTGATCTTCATGCAAAGAATTGGGAACTCATTACCCAGGACAAATGGGTTTTAAATATAGTGTCCCAGGGGTACAGATTTCACTTCCACATGTTGCCAACACCAAGCGGGTGGCTGGACTTACCCCCAAATCAGTGGGCAGAGGCCCAAAAACAAGTACTTTCTCTCTTAAGCATGGGGGCTATTCAACTGGTACCAGAAGAGGAAAAGGGACAAGGTCTCTACTCAAGACTTTTCCTGGTACCCAGAAAAGACAATTCATAGCGTCCTATCCTGGATCTGTCTACTCTAAACACCTTTTTGGAGATTCCAAAATTCAAGATGCTGACTCTTCACCAATTACTTACTATGCTAGGCAAAGATGCCTGGTTGGCATCACTAGATTTAAAAGAAGCATACCTGCACATCCCAATCAGGGAATCTTGCAGAAGATACCTATGCTTCAAAGCAAGCTACAAGCACTATCAGTTCTCTGCACTGCCCTTTGGCTTATCTACTATGCCCAGGGTATTCACAAAGTGCCTGCCTCCAGTTATTGTATTTTGCAGACAAAGAAATATTCAAATATACCCATACCTGGATGATTGTCTAATTCAGGCAGAAAGCCAAGACATACTTTTGAATCATCTGGCCTTTGTACAAAGGGTTCTAACTTGTCTGGGGTACACCATAAATGAAAAGAAATCACACCTGGTACCCTGTCAACAAATTATATTCCTGGGAGCAAGCTTGAATACAACTTCCCAGATGGCTTACCTCATGCCAGAGAAACAAATTCATTTGACAACCTACTTCAAACAAGTGGCCACAAAAACCCTGCTATCTGCAAGCAAATACTGCAAGCCTTGAGGTTCATGGCCTCCTGCATTCTTCTAATTCCATATGCAAGACTGCATATGAGGAAACTACAGTGGTATCTAAAAAGCCTATGGTGTCAACATTCTCAGGATCTAGAAGCAATGATTCCTTGCCTATGCCTAGAGTTCCTTTGGTGGGCAGAGGCCTGCCACCAAAACAAGGGACTACCTTTCGCACCACCCTTTGTGGCCCAAACCCTAACAACAGATGCATCGGACTATGCAAGGGGGGCTCACCTGGCAGGGAAGTGCATTCAGGGTAAATGGAACCCAAGTCAAATGCACCTGCATACCAATCAAAAAGAAATGTTAGCTGTCCAGAATGCTCTGACAGCCTTCAAGGACCACATGCTTCCAGGACAACTAATGGTAAAGACGGACAACACCACTGTTATGTGGTACATAAACAAGCAGGGGGGGGGTTACAAATTCTTACCATCTCCGCAGACTAGCCATGGCATTGTGGAACACAGCCTTGAGCTACCAAGTGCACCTACAAGCTCAATTCCTGCCAGGAAAATTAAATACACTGGCAGACAGACTAAGCAGAAACCTCATGGACCCACATGAGTGGAAACTGGAACCAAGGATTTTCAATATGTTGACAAGCAAATGGGGGAGCCCAGATATAGACCTGTTTGCCTCTCCCCAAAACTACCAATTGGACAAATTTTGCACAAAGACTCCCCACAAACAAGCCTGGAAAGTGGATGCTCTGTCCTTCAGCTGGAAAAACCTATCAGTCTATGCCTTCCCCCCCCATGCCTCTGCTCTCCAAAGTACTACTAAAAATCAAACAGGACAAACCAAGGATGATTTTGATTGCTCCAGACTGGCCGCGCCAACACTGGTACCCCCTCTTGCGCAGTGTGTCACGGTTATCCCCATGGCACCTGCCTCAAACTCCTTCCCTGTTGTCTCAGCAGGAGAACCAGATTCTGCACCCTCAGCTTCTAACACTGAACCTTGCAGCATGGCTAATTACATAATCTCTCCTTTACCATCCCTCAGTAAACCTGTGATGGATATCATTTTAGAGGCAAGAAGGCGTAGTTCTAGAAACTCTTATGCTGAAAAATGGAAAAGATTCTGTGCTTGGATCCAGTCTAATTCAGGCAAAAAGCCAAGACATACTTTTGAATCATCTGGCCTCTGTACAAAAGGTTCTAACTTGTCTGGGGTACACCATAAATGAAAAGAAATCACACCTGGTACCCTGTCAACAAAGTATATTCCTGGGAGCAAGCTTGAATACAACTTCCCAGATGGCTTACCTCATGCCAGAGAAAGAAATTCATTTGACAACCTACTTCAAACAGTCCTGGAAGACTCGGCTTGGATGCTCAGATGAGGACTTAACCCTATAGCTGTGCTAGTGGGGAGCCTCATTGAGGCCCTGGAGGGAGACAGATATAAAGAAATCCAGACTGTGGGCTGACTGTGTTCCCTGTGTGCTCTTAAGGGAAATTGTTCTTGGTGCAGAGAGCTGCATCTGAAAATACTGTGTAAATCCATTTGTATTCCAAGTGAACATCCCTCTCCAGTGTCAGTGGTGAAGATTCAAGCTCCTTGATTACTGGTCCAGTGTGGGCATGTCACAGTCACCATGCAGTTAAATGGAGTTTGCTTTTTTAGAAGGAAAGCTATAACTGATCTGGGTAAGATTTTAAAGAATATAAAAATTCCATTGTGAACAAAACATTTCTGTAGTCAAAGCTATTGGTTTTCCAGTAATAACTTTTGACTGTGACAGTTGGATAAAAATAAGGCTGGACATTGGAAAATCAAGGCTTTTTTAATTGTTGTGATGGAGAAAAAGTTTGTGACTTCTGTGGACTGCAAGATCAAAACAGTCAATAACAGAGGAAATACATCCAGAATATTCACTGGAAGGCCTGGTAGCAAAATTCAAACTCAAATATTTTGACCACAAAATGTGATGCTGGAAAAGACTGAAGGGAAAAAATGAAGTAGCCAAGGATAAAATAAATAACATTATTAATGTAATGAACATGAATTAACAGCAATTTAAAGAAGCAGTTCTTGACAGACAGTTCTGATCTGTTAAAGTCCTTGAGGTCACAAAGGGTTGGATTTAACTAAAACAAGAACAACAAATATAAACCAAATGAATGCTATTGTTTTCTTAAAACATACAATTAATGTCAATGAAAAGTCGCTAATCCTATACAAAGAATAAGCATGTTCATTCCAAGAAAGATCAGGATCAGATGCTAAAAAGTGAGAATGACCTAACTTGTGGATTTATGTGACACTTTTTCAACTGGGACACATATCTGGCTATATTGAGATGTTTGTTTTCATAGCACTCATAAAGGCTTACAGAATGTTAGGTTCCATACACCAAAGGTCAAGGACTGTGCCCAAGTTCTCAGCTGCAGTAGCACAGGGTTCTGCCTCTGACTTTGGGGTTTAAATTCCAAGACAGCAAAAGTGAAGGCTAATCCATTAATTTATAAAGTAGCCTCAATAACATTAGTTCCCATTATTTAAGAACATTAGACCATTCTAATCTATAAAACAGAATTAGTGTTTATGAATCTGTGTCCTCAGTACGAATAAGGAAGTCCTGTTTTGTAAGATTTGTAGACTGCTTCTGTTGTCTAAAGAAGCATCTAGACATCAATATGATTCCACCTCTGGAATAGACATACATGAAAAGAGTAATGCCACTGGGGGCAGTAGACTTCTTGCCCTTGGGCTGCTTTATGGCCATTTATGATCAGCTGCAGCCGAGATTCAATGGGAAGTACAAGAAAAATGTAAGCAACCTGTTCTTGGCAAGCCTAGGTTTAAAGTAGGTAATACTTAAGTGTCTAGGGGTAATTATAACTTAGAGGCAAAATGTTATCTGATAAGTGGCGAGGCAGAGGTTTAGATAAAAGTCTTAGAGAGAGATGTGTTCAAACAGATGAATCTTGTTTTTTACTTATAATTTCACTTTGTTTGGAGAGGTGTGATATCATCACTATTTGACTGTTGGGTTTCAAAGTTACTGACCATTATATTTGGGGATAATGCCAATGTATTTGAAGGTAATGAAAGCTAATAACTCACCCATGATAGTTAAGTTCACTTAATTACTGAAACAACTCTAGACTTGAAAGGAGAGATCTTAGTGGCTGGGAATAAAGAGTTAAGATAGGCCGAGGGCATGACACTATGCATGTCACAGTCAACAACTATTGAGTTATTGCTACAGGGAGTTTTTCTCAGGTGTATCCAAAATGGATATGTAAAGAAGCAGACCTTTGATTTGTGATTGGGCCTTTCCTGGAATAGATAGATTTCCTGTATAGATTTATATGGTACTGTTTCTGCACCTATTATCTTGCACATAGCTTTGGAGCTTTTCTCCCCGGGCCTCCGCTGAAAATGGACCTACGTCCAGTCGGACACTCCAGGTCAACAAATCTAAATAAATAAATAAACATAGTCTTGCATTTTAGCATAGTCCTTTTTTTTTTTCAAAAACGTTTTTATTTTGTTTTCGTTATAAACATACGCAAATGTACATATAACAATTACAATAAAACAATAACAAAACTATTTACAATATTTACATTCATCCATGATAAACAATCATTTGATCCATGAGAAGTTATTAGTATTTGTTCAAAAGCATAGTCCTTTCTCACCTAAGAAGTTAATATTAATCTTATCTAGTATGCCTGTGTGCTGATACTCTAAACAGGAGACCCTGCTACAAGCCTGTTTTATATGCATTGGTTAAATAAATTTTTGCAAAGTCAGCAAAGAGTGACCTCCCCAAGCTAGAGATAAAGTGATGAAGGTTAAATATTTATAGCAAACTTATACACAGCAGTTACTTGTTGTTGAACTCTTCCAGATTATTATCCAGGATTTTGCACAAGTATACAAGTTTTCATACTTTTTCTTTACTTTTTTCTTTTTTTTTTTTTGTTCCACTTGTAAATGAAAATTTGCTATAAATTACTGCTAAGATGATAATTGTCAGAGCAGAGTGAATAAGAATGTACTAGAACCATAATGTACATAATTAATATTCCAAATCACAAAGAATGTTAGCTTGATTATTAACAAAGTTTGTAATTTTTATGTAGTCGGAAAGAAGACAAATAGCAAAGGTAGAGAAAATGAGAAGGAGGGAATTATTGTTTATATGGTTATTAGAAAATTTATAAGTGTAGGTAGAGCTGCGTGTGATTTTTTAATGCTTTCTTTATGTTACATTGACTGCTGGCTCAAGGATCCAGGTTAGATTGCCTAATAAGTGAATTTATCTTTTTACCTTATCTTTTTACCTCACCTCCACCTTTCAGTTCTTCATCCACATTGCTCCTCCTGTCCAGTACTGTGCTCTTATAAATATCTCTGTAGATTCTTTCCCTACAACTCTTCAGGCAGTTCAGTCAATGTGTGCTTAACCCTACTCGTGAAGAATTACGTTTTAGATTAAGGGAATATCTAGTCCATAAAGGAAATATCTATTCAGCTTTTTGGGGGGGGGGGTTGATTTTATATAATTTTAAGCATTTATTTTGTTAGTTAAGCATTTAAGATGTGCAAACGACACCGTCACCTTCTAAGTTGTTATATATTATCCATGGAGAATCTCCTACCAACAAATGCCTGTAAGGTTCCTATAGTCAAGCTCCCAGAGATACCTTCACTTATCATTTACAGTTGTGAGCTATATATAGACACTGTTTTACTGAAGGCACCTTTAAAATACATTCTACCAACAGCATTCCAAGGTTTGAAGAGTTTGAAGTATGTTGTTGCCAAAAGTACACATGTTCCATTACAAGTGCAAAAATTATGTTGGTAGTTATTGAAATATGCCAAAGCTAGCCAGGTGACTGGAGTTCAATTTGGGGCTCTGGTGCCTGTTGGAGCTCCCATGGAGCAGGGAAAGAATGATTAGGTATATGCCTGCTCCCATTTCCTAGGGGGAGAATTTGATGGAGGTAGATAGGCAGGGCATACTACAAATCTGGCTTTGGGGAAGTTTGGAACCAGTGAACAATTGGATCTGTGTTGGTTTGGGATGTGGGAGGGTGAATATATCTGACCCTAGGTCCAGGATACAGCCATCACCAGTTGTAATAATTCAATCTTAGGAAGTATCAGCATAATGAGGTACAGAAACTGTAAGCAGCAGCAATGGCTGTCTGAGTCTTTGCCACTGTTGTGCAAATCACATGCCAGCTAGTGGATGATGGCATCCTACAGTCTGCCTGCAAATCACATGCCAGCTAGTGGGTGCAAACCACATGCCAGCTACGGGGTATTGGCATCCCACATTCTGCCTGCAATTCACATGACAGCTAGTGAGTGCTGGCATCCCATGGTCTGCACAGAAATCACATGCCAGCTAGTGGGGTGCTAGCATCCCAGCATCTGTCTGCAAATCACATGCCAGCTAGTGGGTGACGGCATCCCACAATCTGCCTGCAAATCACACACCAGCCAGTAGGCACTGGCACTCCACAGTCTGTCTGTAAATCAAATATCAGCTAGGGGTGCTAGCATCCCACACTCTGCCTGCAAATCACATATCAGCTAATAGGTGCTGGGATCCAACAGTCTGCCTGCAACTCACATGCCAGCTAGTGGGTAATGTCATCTCACAGTCTGCCTGTGAATCACATGCCAGCTAGTGGGTGATGGCATCCCACAGTCTTTTGGCAAATCACTTGCCAACTAGTGGGCGCTGGCATCCCACCATCTGTCTGCAAATCACATGCCAGCTAGGGGGTGCTGGCTTCCTATATTTTGCCTGCAAATCACATGCCAGCTAGTGGGTGTTGGCATCCCATGGTCTGCCTGCAAATCACATGTCTGCTAAGGAGTGTTGGTATCCCACAGTCTGCCTGCAAAACAGATGCCAGCTAGTTGGTGCTGGCACCCCACAGTCTGCCTGCAAATTACATATCAGCCACTGGGTACTGGCATTCCACAGTTTGTCTACAAATCACCTGACAGCTAGGGGCACTGGCATCCCACATTCTGCCTGCAAATCACATACCAGCTAGTAGGTGCTGGCATCTCACAGTCTGCCTACAAATCATATGCCAGCTAGTGGGTGATGGCATCCCACAGTCTGTCTATAAATCACTTGCCAGCTAGTGTCTGTCTGCAAATCACATGCCAGCTAGGGGTTGCTGGCTTCCTATATTCTGCCTGAAAATCACATGCCAGCTAGTGGGTGTTGGCATCCCATGGTCTTCCTGCAAATCACATGTCAGCTAGGGGGCACTAGCCTCCCACAGTCTGCCTGCAAATCACATGTCTGCTAGGGGGTGCTGGCATCCCACATTCTGCCTTCCAAATCACATGCCAGCTAGTGGGTGCTGGCATCCCATCATATGCCAATAAACCACATAACAGCTAGTAGGTGCTGGCACCCTACAGTCTTCCTGCAAATTACATATCAGCCAGTGGGTACTGGCATTCCACACTCTGTCTGCAAATCACCTCACAGCTAGGGGCACTGACATCCCACATTCTGCCTGAAAATCACATATCAGCTAATAGGTGCTGGCATCCCACAGTCTGCCTGAAAATCACATGCCAGCTAGTGGGTACTGGCATCCCATGGTCTGGCTGCAAATCACATGCCAGCTATGGCCACTAGCATCCTACTGTCTGACAGCAAATTGCATGCCAGCTATTGGGGTGCTGGCTTACCACAGTATGTCTGCAAATCACATGCCAACTATTGGGTGCTAGCATCCTGCCTGCAAGTGCATGCCAGCTAGGGGGTGCTGGCATCCCACTGTCTGCCTGCAAATCACATGCCAGCTTGTGAGTGCTGGCATTCCACAGTCTTCCTGCAAATCATATGCCAGCTAGGGGGCACTGGCATTCCACAGTCTGGCTGGGTATTCAGTTAAGGTAACTTAATATATCATGGCATAAACAAGCACTACCAGCTTAAATCCTGTTCTCTTATTTTTAATAAGAATGCAAAATGATCCTTGGCATGGAACTTGCATATGAAGGTGCCCCCCCCCCTGCAAAAACATAGATTTTTTTTTCTTGTGTTTTTGGAATCTCAAAATTCATGTGGTTGAGACCATATGAGCGAGTTTATGAAAACTTGATGAAGTAAAATAAACCCATATATATGTGTGTGTGTGTGTATGCGTGTATGTCCGCGCTCATTTTATGTTGCTGATTTTTGACTGTTGAGTTATTGTTTTTTTTTTTTTTGGGGGGGGGGGTCATTATAGCTGGGCAGAATGAATACCTGAATATCTAAATTCAGCTATATAAGCACAACTAAAGGACCAGCGTTTACATTAAATATGCTAACATTACAAATTCAAATACTTATCTAAAACAGAAGTTTGAGTTACAGAAATGTAGATATAACATTCAAATATTGCAAATTTTAGAAAATACTTGTTTTACTCTTTGTTTGCAAATATATAAAAGACATCCTAATTGTACTCAAAAGTGCATCTCTCAAAACTTCTAATTTGTAATTAGAAGTGTTCAAATTACAGTCATGAAAAAATGCACAAAATGAGAACTTGGGTATATTTCTTAGCTGGGCAGCATGTACACTATCTTATAACTCATGCTAAAGAAAAACGTGGAATACTTGCAAATTCAGGTGTTCAAATTTATCCCTTTAGCATATTGTATATCATTAACCAATAACCTTTAGACATGACAAATATAACCCAGGCTTTGCCATCATACACTTATTTTAAACAAAAACTATACATCAGAAAAACAGTAAATTCACAATAATATAATATAACCCAAATAAGCAGTCACGGGGACATATACAGTCTTTATGGTAAGTGAATACCTGTTAAACACTCTTTATCAGTCCCAAACTGCTCTTCTTATTCATCTTCCAGCATTAATTCAAGGGGGGGGGGGGGGCAGCCTGTACTACAGAACTGACCTGGTCAGTCTCTCCAACTTCCTTATCCAATGACTGAGATGCTTCTTACAACCTTGCCACTTCTGGCTTCCCATTCTAGGAAAAAAACACTTTAATACAGTTGGGAAAATCAGTTTATCTGGTTATTTTCTCTTGCACTCCTTCATTACATCCAAAACTTATGTTTCTACTGTAAAGTATTCAGTAGGAAATCATGATCAGTAATTGCAGGATGACCACATCTGTTACGTTAATTGCCACAGTTTCCAGAGTACCCATTCATTCTCATACAAATATTCAGGCTGCACCAAAATAATCAGCATCCTGCATTTCCTCTAAGCCAGAGGTGACCTGAATAGCTGCATGCCTTTAGAAAACAAGGTCATCTTCAGTACAACTAGGAAAATCACTTTACTTCTACGTTTTTGCCGCTCATACTCCTTTATTGCATCCAAAAATTGCTATCTCTGATGCAGAATGGTCACTTTGGAAATCATAATAAATGCAGGATGATCGTACCTCTAATGTATCTGCTACAATTGCCAGCATACACATTCCTTCTCTTATCAAGATAGAGACTGCACTGAAATAGTCCCCAGTTTCTGTACTTCCTCTCAGTCAGAATAATGGTAATCTGTCCATCTTTTCAAACTCCAAAATTTGCGTAAAGACCATCCACAGCATCATTTTGGTTTTAGCAAAATTCAAGCAGTTTGGACCATCCTCTTTTCAATGACAGCAGTCAGTCATAGATTTCTCCATCTCACCTTTTCTTCCAAATTTAACACTTATTCATTATAACCCATATGATAAATCATCTCTAATCTTTTGAGTCAAATTTCCTTAACTAACTGCTTCAATGACATCAGTGCTTCCTGTTACTCCTCATGGATTTCACCATCCTTCATATCACAAGTTTCCAACTGCCAGGTATAACTGCTCTTTTGAAATGTTAGGAGACATAATTCATATATAATTCTTGCAAAACTAACACTAGCATCCCTCAGGGAAGATACCATTTTAACATCATCAACATTACCAAGCAGGGACTGTGCCACATGCTTGACATTAGTCAATTTTGCTTCATCTAAAACAGCTTTTTCAGTGTGATCTGAAAATCATCTGCAATCATTACATAAATGACCCTCACATAACAGCAGTCTTCATACAGGCAGTCCCCAGGTTATAAACATCCGACATGTGGACAACCCATAGATATGAAAGGGCTGCCTCAATGTTGGAAATAACATTGAAAGAAGTAAAAATTGGTAGTACAGTACAGTAAAGTTGCAAAAATGTTACTGTACCTTAAATAAAGAATTCTGCTGTACATACTTTCCATCTCCCTGTCTTCCCCATTCATGAAACTGCTCGCACATCTTGTTAGAGCAGTTACTTCCACCTCCCCAGAGAACAAGAGATCTGATTGGTTAAGAGATCGCTAAACTGGTGATCTGATTGGTCAAGACTGCTGTACTGTACATTACAATGGGTAAATAAATGACATTGCTCATTAGGGTCTAGGTAACAGAAGGAGGTCTGAAAGTTCAGGAAAGAGTGGAAAACATTCATGGGTGATTCCTGTAGTACAGAAATGTGAAGTGAAGCTGAGAAGTAATTTTAACATTTTTTGGAACGTTCTACTTTACTGTGCTGTATTGAATTTTTATGTACTGTTATTTGTATAAAGTAAGGGAATGTCTGGAAAACACTTCTCTGATTCAGCTGAATTGAAATGTTAGTTAGATGTAGACAGTGGTAGTACTGACCAATCAGACCTGAGAAGTGTCTGGCTGCAGACTCCAGTACTGTACTGTATATGAATCCTGTGAAGCTCCACTTTAGTACCTACTGTACTGCAGCCAGACACTTTTGTGAACTTCCCTATTGGTGACGTCGAGACCCATGCCTCCAAAACATAAATCCAATGCACATGCTGGTGATGCACCAAAGGAAAGGAAAGCAATCAACCTGGAAAATAAAGTGGACATAATAAAGAGATGTGTGAGAGGTGAAGCACCATCTCCAATGATTGGAACAATTTTAAAAGACAAAGCAAGAATAATGAATCAGGTGAAAGGCCATGCCCCAATGAAATCTATGATTATTGCAAAGCAAAGCAGTGGTTTAATTTTTGAGATGGAAAGGCTATTGCTAATTTGGATCGAAGATCAAAATCAGAGGAATATCCCAAGTAGCCTTTCATTAGTGCAAGAAAAGCCTCAAACCATTTTCAATGATTTAAAACCTGCTCAAGCAACAAGTGCAGGTGGGTGTGATGGATAATTATTTGTGATTAAGGGCTGGTTCCATTGCTTAAAAATGAGGGCTAATATACGTAAGGTTAAAATTCAAGGTGAAGTGGCAAGTGCCGATGAAAGTGCTGCAAGGGATTTTCCTAAAATGTTGGAAAAAATTATTGAAGAGGGAGGTTATTTGCCAGAGCAAATATTTAATGTAGACGAGACTGGTTTATTTTGGAAGAAGACGAAGAACTTACATTTCAAAAGAGGAAAAAAAGTGCAGCAGGGCATAAGGCAGCAAAAGACAGGATAATGTTATTGTTTGGGGGTAACGCTTCTGGTGATTTTAAGTTGAAGCCCTTGCTTGTGTACCACTCCTTAAATCCGAGGGCACTACAGCACATCATTAAGGCATATCTTCCTGTTATTTGGAAGGTAAATGCAAAGGCTTGGGTTACAATTGCCGTCTTTGGAGATTGGTTCTTGAACCATTTTGTGCTTGCTGTTCAAAGGTTGTTGCGTGACCAGAAACATTCCTTTCAAAATTCTCCTTCTACTTGATAATGCACCTGGACATCCAAACAGTTTAGCTGACATACACTCCAATGTAAAGGTCATATTTTTATTCCCCAACACCACATTGCAACTTCAGCCAATGGATCAGGGAGTAATAGCTTCATTTAAGGCCTATTATCTATGGCAGACCTTCTCACAAGCAGTCAGGGCTACCCAGGATAATGCAATGACCTTAAAGGAGTTCTGGAAGAATTATAACATCTATGATGCCATCAAAAATATTGCCAATTCATGGGATGAAGTAAAGCAGTCAAATATGAAACGAGTGTGGAACAAACTGTGCCCACAATCTGCGACTGCTTTACAGACTTCTACAGATGATAACATTGCTGAAGCCAGGCAAGCAGTGGTTGATATTGGTAATCAGCTGCAGTTAGACATCACTGACACAGATGTTATAAAGTTATTTGACTCTCATGGCAAAGAACTGATCAATGAAGACCTTATGGGAATGGAGCAGCAGATGACAACATTTGAGGAAGAAAACAGGGACTTAGAAACTCCAAAATCAAAGTTTTTGACAAAAGAGTTAGCCGAAGTCTTTTATCTCATTGAAGCAGGAATGGCAAAGTTACAAGAGCAAGAGCCTAATACAAAGAGGTTCACCCAAGTTTACTGTACACTTATTGAGGGCCTCAGCTGCT
Organism: Protopterus annectens; assembly: GCF_019279795.1. NCBI lineage: Eukaryota > Metazoa > Chordata > Ceratodontiformes > Protopteridae > Protopterus > Protopterus annectens. Next base: position 747,564,780 of record NC_056748.1, read on the forward strand.
ATAAGGCCATTTATGATGAGAAAAAGAAAAGCTTTGTACAAACCTCCCTTGATGCCTACTTCAAGAAACTGACTCCAGTAGTAAACACCCTCTGTCCAGCAGCAGAATCAAACCCTAACTCTGCACCACCAGAGATGAACTCATGGATGGGGAGCCTATCCCATAGTGTGAGGGTCCTTTGGGACACATATCTGTCTCTCCAGCATGTTCTGTTTATGTCACAAGTGAAATTTAGATCCCTAGATCTAGTGTTTCTGGTGCTGTTTGTTTTGCACATGTGTAACAGATCTATCAGGGCTGGGTCTGAGGAAGTCCTGTAATCCAGGCAAAGATCCCCTCTCAGCAGCCTGTAGGAGACAGAATACAGAAACAGAGCCTTCAGGCGATCACTGTAGGGCAAAGTATTCATGCTGTCATTTCTACTGATGAGAAACCTTTGTCGGCATTCCAACTATTGCAAGTTTCTGGTTAGATACTTGCTAAAGGGAGGAATGCATTCAGTGACAGGTATGATGAGTACATCCAAGTAGAGTGGTACTATAACTTCTTGGAACCTGGATGCCTTATCCTTACCTATAAGTTGGATGACATAGAATGATTTTCTTATTATCTTAGCTACACATTGGTCAAAGTCCAGATTGCTGTCTACATATGTTCCCAGATCCCTTACAACTGAGCTGACACTTAGGGGCTTTTTATAGATGGAATAATTAACTTGTGTTGACAGTTTCCCAAAGGGCATTATAACGTATTTTTGGCAATGAGTTTTAGGCCATGGCTTTGGCACCAGTCATTTGTCTGTGTTAAACCCACATGAAAAATGTTTGTTTCATGGAGGTAATCGATAATAGCTCCCAGTTTACACTCATCGGCGAATTTGGTGAGTTCATTCTCAGTAAAAATGACTTAAGTAGCACTTATGCCAAACTACTGACTTTGTAAATTGGAGCAAGTGATGGAGATTTCCATCAATCAAGCAAAATACATATTCACTTCAGTCTTTTTGAACAATGATTTTTTGTTTGTTTATTTCTAATACAGATAAACTAAGCATTATACCATGACCCCCCATTAATATTCCAAAACGTGCATGCTGATTGGCCAGCGTGCACGTTGTAAATCGACTTATACTAATGGAAAAAGGTCTGGTCGCCCGGACTTTTTCCATTAGTGTAAGTCTCTTTTAAAACACTATCTCGCTATGTTAAAAGAGTTTAACATAGCGACACAGGTTTAAAAAAAGCAATGGAGATCTCCGTTGCTTTTTCTAAAGCTGTCTCGCTGTGTTAAACTCCTTTAACATAGTGACACAGTGTGTAAAAAGCAACGGAGATCTTGCTTTCTCCGTTGCTTTTTTTTTAAACCTGTCTCGCTATGTTAAATGGGTTTAACATAGCGAGACAGCTTTAAAATAAGCAACGGAGATCTCCGTTGCTTATTTTAAAGCTGTCTCGCTATGTTAAACCCATTTAACATAGCGAGACAGCCAGGTTTAAAAAAAAAAAAGCAACGGAGAAAGCAAGATCCCCATTGCTTTTTACTGTTTCACTATGTTAAATGGGTTTAACATAGCGAGACAGCTTTAAAATAAGCAACGGAGATCTCCGTTGCTTATTTTAAAGCTGTCTCACTATGTTAAACCCATTTAACATAGCGAAACAGTAAAAAGCAATGGAGATCTTGCTTTCTCTGTTGCTTTTGGCCACAGCTCTGATGTACTGCGTAGGCATGCGCAGTACATCAGAACTGCCGCGGATACCAGCCAGCTGTGGAAGGGCAGCAAAGAGGCATTATACAATGCCATTATTTAAGAAAAGTAATTATTTCTTTTCTTAAATAATGTCATAGTGTAATACCAATAACCCACTCCTGGGTGTGGGTAATGTGGGATTTACCCACGGTTGTCTTTGTTTGGTCCCTCGGGCTTCGCCCTCGGGACCAAACCATGCCAACCGTGGGTAAATCCCGCATTACCAACACCCAGGCGTGGGTTATTGCTTTAATATCCCATGCTCTATATCTCATATTAAAGTGAGTCCTTGGCAAGTACTTTACACTTTGTTTTCATTAACAACACAATATAATTCTATTCTCAATATAAGTTAACTAGGCATTTATTTATTTATTTATTTATTTATTTATTGACATTTGATTACCAGGAAAGTCTGATTGGGTAGGAGTCTACAGTATTTTCACCTGAGGCTAGGGGATAAAAGCTCCAAAATATCACAAAACATTTTAAGAACAACAATAATTTTGCAGTTTTTAAAAATAATACAAAAAGAGATACAGTTTACATAATAATTATACCATATTAGACATAATATGAAAATGTTCGTTAAGCACAGATACAAGTTACATGGCAATGATTTAAGAGTTAGAGAAATTTTAGGCAGTTTATAAAGAAATGAAGTATAAGTTAGTTTAATGCAAACATGAATCGCAATCGAAAGTGAGGGGAAAACCAGGTTTATGGCATATTTAGAAAGCCAGGGGAGAGAAATTGACAGAAGTAGGGAAGTGAGTGAAGAAGGGAGAGTGAGGAGATGAAAAGGTATTTGTTCACATTTAGGGATATAGTTTATGCTGGCATTGAGCAAGAACAGTCAGCTTTTGGTTAGGAAGTCTTTTTGTTTTTTTTTTTCCCCTTATATATTCACTGATTACACAAGCTAATTTATAATTTACAATACAGTAAAGAACCACTTTCTGGATGTAAGTTAGCCATCATTTCCTGTAAGACTTGCTTTAACCAGCAAGTGCATACATTATGCTGATTATTAAGATCTTTATTATACAGTCACATTGCATAAATTGTTTTGTTAATATAATCGCTGACCAGCCAGTCAGTTATTCAAAAGTCACTTTTCAGAGACTTTATATAAATTGCTGTCATGCTATATGTCACTATGTAAACCCAGCTATGTGGCATAGACTGATGTCAACCTAACTATGGCACAGACAACCAAAGTTCTACTAGTGGCTGGGATACTCTAGGAGCTAGGCAGAGGAGGATAGCAGTGAGTGGCCTTTGCTGCCTTGCCCTTCTTGTGGGGAGGGAAATGGTGGTGCCACTTGACCAAATTGGCTTGCCCAGCAACAATGGCCACAGCAGTAGGTGACATGAGCATGGAGATACAAACTGGTGATTGCAGCCCTTGTAGGCATGTGCGTGGGTGCATGCATACACCAAGAGAGGACACAGAATACTCCAGCAGTGACACAGGTACTCATGTCAGGTGCCATTGGTGGGTTGTGACCTAACCTCAAACCTCTTAATGTTTCCTCGTATGATGATTGCTGAGGAAGGGAAGAGCAATGGTTGGCAGGCAATGATGAAGAAATAAGTTATTAAAAGTTATTTTGTATAAATTGTCCAATTATATATTCACCGATTAGCCAAGCTAATGCAAAAATTACTGCATATGTGTGCATTTGTAATCCTTCTTCTTTTTTGTAGCATGTTCCCTTTGAAATGTCTTGGCACACGTGACTACACCACTGACAACCTGCATTTTTACCAACATGACATTGCACTGAATACAGACAGCGGGGCTATGCTTTTGCATTAACTTGCTTTGTGACTGGTATACAAGTGCACCCAGACAGACATGGTTGTATGCATTTTACACATAAGTAGAAGAAGCTAAGACACTGTCATTACCATTGCTCTGTGTGACTGCTGTGCCTGCAGTAAGGAAATGCATCACTTTTGAACCATCATTCTTACATTTTGGTAGTGCAGACTTTGTCTAGCTCCTATTTCACTGATACTGAAACTGGTGACTCACAGTTTGTAACGTTACCAGATTCATACTCAGACTGTGTAAGGCTTATTTTTTGCACCCATGAAACTCGGGCTAAGTCAGGGGATGTTATCATTTGTATCAGCTCAAATCACATTAGAAACAGTGCATTTGTACCTATCAGGCTAGCACTTTTGCTGTAGCTCTCATTTTGTTGTCATCACACTCATGATAACACAGTACTTCAATATTGCTCATAGCAAGTTGATTTTTCTAAAAAAAAAAAAATGTGAGAACTAAGCAGAAAAATCTGATTATACTTTTTGAAGAAAGCAATTAGCTAAAAGTACATCAAACAGTGAAAGGGACAGGTAATAAGAAAAAAAGGACACTACAATTATTTATTTAAAATAACTTTGTCAAACTACTAGACTTACAGCATTAGCATTTAAATCACTTCTGGAGACGAAAGCAAAGTAGACGATGAAGTGTTAATTCAACACAGCATGTCCAACTAAATAATAATGTTTTTTTGAAAGGAACCTTGTTTGAAATGTACCTATTTAAATGCATAACATGTGCAGTATATATATACAATACTGGAGTCTAGCAAATAATTTCCAGGAAGTATACAGGATCAGTAGCAAGACAATGGACATTTATACAAATATATTGCACTAAAACATTCTAATAGATACAGAAGTTAATTGCTGCATTAAAATAATACAAAAATATTACATTCAGAATGTGAGACATGGCTAAGCATTGGGATTAAAGAGCAATATGAAAAAAGAAGAGCCATTACTAGATCTCAAGAAAAAAACTAAGATAATATTCAGGAAAAAAATAATGTGTGCTTAGCTGCAAGGTATATTGGTAATTGTGAAAGAGGAAATTTCTGAAATCAGTTTAAAACTACAGGAGTTTAACACTAATGTTTTTTGCAAGGCCTGTTATTTGCATTGAGCAGCCTGTTCAAAAGTAACTCAACCTCAGCTGTGGCTCATGTCAGCTAATCATTGCATGCCAAGATTTCCCATGAACATCACAATCTTTCTGTATAGGGTGCACAGAAACATCTTTTTGCTGTTTCTGTAGCTGCCCTGTACAGTTTCCATTTCCCAAGATTTTACATTTCATTACATTAAATATACCCTGGGATGGCTCAGTGACGCAGGATCTAGTTTGATGCCTCACAGTATTTGGTTCCTCGGTTCACTTCTTGGCTTGGGTACTGTATAGAGTCTCTATATTCCCACCTGTCTTTGAGGGTGTTCATTGGGTGCTCTGGTTTCCTCCCCCAGCCAAAAGAAATGCCATATGTAAATTAGCAGTACTGTAAATTGCCTGTGGGTGTGCAAGCCATATGAAAGTGAGTGTATGTGCTTTCCTTGTGATCGGATGCAAACCTGCTGTATATGAGCTTCTATGTCTTATACTCACTGAGTGCTGCAATAGACTCTAGGTCTGTTGTGACCCTGCCAAGGATTAAATAGGTATCAAGAGAAAGAAAAAAAAAACTGAGTCAATTTCTTATACTACTGCCTAGATTTGCAGAAGATTTGTGTGGAAGGAAAATCAACAGTCTGTGGACAAATGGCACAATTAGTATAAAGATGTAAAAGCTTTGGTTAGTTTTATTCTTTTGAAAGTGTTTGCTTAATCCTATGCATTTCCCACAAAATAAACAACATCACATTGTGAGCTAAAATACACCCATAAGTCACTAAAATCTGCACACCAATACAAAGAAATAAAATTCAGTTATCCATCAATAAAATCCAGAGTTATAAAAGTAGAACAAATACACCTGATGAACTTGCAGTAAACACAACTGAAAAGATGATGTTTCAGGACCTCCAAAAAGGGACGTCAGACATACTTACATGCTTATTTCATTCTGAAGGACCAGTTAAAGTCAGGCAAAGTAAATCACATTGGTTGTCTCTAACTGAGTCCTTGGAAATGTCAGAAGCCCCTCACCAGATGATCTGATCTGCCCAGCAGGGATAAAGGAAGTTAGCAGCTCTTTCAAATAAACTAGAGACCAAAAATGTAGGTCTGGGTAAAATTTTAAATATACATCTGGCTACTGCTGGTAGACAGTACAGATCTGGCAGTACGTGTGATGTTACATGTCTCTCTGTCTACAACCTTGCCACAGAAAGTTGTACCTGCTGTACAGGGGCCAGATCACTATCCACTAGCCTGTGGTACAAAATATTGCAACAGACAAGATTCGAAGAAGTCCACCATGTTAAGAAGGCATGATCTGCTCTTAATGAAACTACACTTGGTTGAATCCAGTGGCTGAAGGTTTCCTATGGCATTGTTTATTATTTCCATGATTAATCTTTCCATGGTCTTGCATATGAGAGTAGTCAGACTTATGGGTCTGCCATTACCCATGTCCATAGATGATCTATCCTTGTACAGAGGGATGACAGTTGAGGTACTGGCAGACCAATACAAAAGGTGAAGGATTATGGAGGAGTGAGCACAGTTCTTAACGCTGAAAGTAGGACTTCAATTATCCACCCCTGCCTGATGGACCTGCAATGGGGGACACTAGACATTTGGAGATGGATGCCTCTAGAAGTTCAGTGGTCAGAGCCAACCAGTGCAGTTAGTCTTGGCTCAATTTGACATGGTCTTGAATAGGTCAAAGGCACCTCTCCACTGTCCACTCAACTGTTGTCTCTATCAGGTATGAAGCTTGAGATGTTGGTGGCTTTCTAGGCCGTCACACTCTGGGCAGACCCATGGAGTCAGACCCACCAACTCATCTGATAGTTACTGGGAGTGGGATGAGCATTCTCTAACCTGGGATGCACATGGCTGTGCTTCCTCTGGGAACTCTGATCCAGTGGAAAATAGAACATAAAAGTGAGAGAGAAAAAAGGAGAAAAAGAAAGAAAGAGTGACAACATGGAGATAAGAATGACTTATAAGTTGCTTTTAAAATATTTTATTGAAAGTTTAGAAAAGTCATTTATTAATCACATATTTAAAAAAAATCAGTATAAATTCTAAATATTATTATTATTATATCATTGTTTGACAGCTTTAGCTAAGACTGGATGCAGACCTTACCAATGGATCTTTAATTACTGCTAAATTTCTGTTCTTATTCCCACATAAGTAGTTATAACCTCTGTTATGTTGCAACAGAAAACTCTTTTTCCCCAAAATGGAAGTCAGAATGCATGACTGCCTGTTTTATTTATGTAATACTAACAGTACGGGCCGGATTCAGTAACACCTACACAATGTGTACACTGTCTGTATTCAGGAACATCCCTACCACATTTTTGTACTTTTTAGTCACTCAAAAAGATTACACTAAGTGTACAAGTAGTAGTCTTTATGAATCCCCCTCAGTATTTAAATCTGCAAGAAAATCAGTAGGAAAGTTAAAATTAGGAAAGAGAAGGTGTGAGTTATGTTTATGCTGTCTGTTCACTCAGAGAGGTGTACTCTTAGTGTAGGCATTAATGAGTCCCACTGTACAATTAATTTTTTACCATCTGCTGTCAAACAATGCATTCTCCAGTCTGACTGTGCTCTATCACAATGTTAGTCACCATCATCTGTAGAAATAAGAAGAAAAGGAAATGCATAGCTGTTTATACATGCAATACCTGTGTGTTCATAGGTTCATAGGTAGGTACTAGGCTATTGGCCCTAGGGCCTATACAAGCCTAGCCAAAAAGGTACCCTGGCTTTTGCCACCCAAGAAAATTATTTTCCTGTGCCCCTGTCAAGCAGAACCACAGAACTGATCCCCGGGGTGAATTTCCTATTACCCATCTAATCATCAAGATTTTTCTTGAAGAGTGCTAATGAGGAGTTCTGTTTGACATAGATAGGTGTTCTGTTTATTGTGGTGACAAGGTTTAGTCCCCTAGAGCGTGTAGCTCGGAGGGATTGGGATTTCTTTAAGTGGAGCATGTCCAACAGCTCTGGGTTTGACATAGCTTTGTATGTTAGGCAGAGATCGCCTCTGAGTAGGCGATATGTGATGGAGTAAAGCTGGAGTTTTTTGAGACGGTCTGCATAAGGCATCTGTTTGATGCCAGTAATCTTCTTTGTGAGGTATTTTTGCGGCCTTTCCAGTTGTTGTAGATGTCTTCTGAGGTACATACCAAAAGGGGCGTTGTACTCTATAATGGGTCTAATGAGTGATGAGTAGAGGGGAACAATGACCTCTTTTTTTCTGGATGAGAAACCTTTTGTGATGAGGTGTGCCACGTAGGAGGATTTTCTGACCACTGAGGCGATGTGATTATCAAAGGGGAGACTACTGTCCACCTGTGTCCCAAGGTCTCTTATCATATTTTCAGTGTTAAGTAGACTACTGCATATGTGGTAATTCATGGGTACAGAGTTTTTACCAAAGGGGATGACAATGCACTTTTTGGCATTGAGCTTGAGACCATGGCTTTGACACCAGGCATCCGTCTCAGTGAGGACCTTTTGTAGGATGTCCACATCGTTAGGAGTTTCGATTATTGCTCCTAGTTTGCAGACATCTGCAAATTTAGTTAGCCAAAGACCTTCTGTGTTAGCCTGTACTTCAGAGAAGTAAATACCAAACAGGAGAGGACCCAGGACTGAACCCTGTGGTACTCCACTTGTACTGGTCTGAAGTCTGATTTAGAGTCTGCTACTTTCACAGTGTGGGTTCTGTCAGTAAGCCATTTGGCAACCCATGTTGTGACATTTTTTTATTTTTATTTTACATTTGTTGACCGGGCTAGTCTAGCTGGACATATATCCGTTTACAGTAGAGGCCCGGGGAGAAAAGCTCCAGTATGGATAAAATTACAGTGATTTATAACAATTATCTTAGTAGATTTATACAAGGTACAAGAGAGGATATCTATAACATTTTATAAAAAATATTAAGTCAGTTTACAATAAAAACAAGAACTACATACTAAAGTTATTAAGAAATATAGGCATCCCTTAGGGTTCAACTCTCAACTCCAGCAAGCTTCAGGTAGGGCCAGTACGGGGACAGGAAGGAAAAATAATAAGGTGTATTGAGACATACTTTCAATCGGGATTGGTACAGGGACATAGCCATTGAGAAGTAAGGTGTGCTTTGATTTGTCTTTTGAACAGAGAGGTGGACTGAAGAGTAGCTATTTCTTGAGGGATTAGATTCCAGTGTTTCCCTATCGAATTTGAAAATAGTGCATCACCAGCTTTATTATGTGATTTAGTTATGGATACTAGAAACTTGTTGGCAGAACGAAGTGTGTTTAGGTTCTTATATGGAGAAATAAGTCTAGCCAGGCTTGGAGTATTTTCAGGGAAGTGAAGGGTTTTATGAATTATAAGTAGTTGTTGGTAAAGTAGGTGGTTATTTAGTTCTAGCCAATTTAGTTGTTTCAGGTTATAACAATGGTGAGTTCTAAGGGGAGTTGCATTAATGAATCTAGCTATACTGTTATAACAGGTTGAGAGTTTATTGATGTTATTTTTAGATAGTGTGGTATAAATAGTCGAAGCATAAAAAAGGGTGGAGAGCAGGTGGGTCTGAGCAATGGTTTTCCTAGCGCTGGGGTAAGGAAAGGTTTAATTCTATAGAGTGTCCCAATTTTTTTATTAACAGCTTTAATAGTACTATTTATTTGTTCATCAAAGTTAAGATGGTTGTCAATGGTTACCCCTAATAGCCGAGTGGTATTGTCAGGGTTAATGCAGGTGGAATTATTTGAGGTGATAGTAAAGAGAGGTGTAGGAGATTTGTTAGTAGGAGTAAAGAGAAGAAGCTTTGTTTTTTTGGGATTGAGGAGGAGGCAATGCTGCATAAACCATTTTTCAACGTTATGAAAGGTTGTTTGGGTGATGGACTGGAGAGAGGGAGTATTTATGGCAGAGCAGATCAATGTCGAGTCATCTGCATATTGGATGCAGGTTGCTTGTGGTATGTTCAAATATAGGTCATTAATAAATACTGAGAAAAGAAGGGGTCCAAGGATAGATCCTTGTGGAACACCAACATTTACTGGGAGTAAAGATGAAAGGTTGTTTTCCCATAGAACTGCTTGTTGCCTGTTTTCCAGATAGCTTCTAAACCACTGTAAAGTATGAGAGCTTAAGGAGAGGTTGTTAAGTTTATCAAGGAGTATGTTGTGGTTAACCATATCAAAAGCTTTTGATAGATCTATAAATAGAGCAGATGAGAGAAGGTTACTGTTTCGATTTTTATTTATGGAGTCAGCAAAGGACAGAAGGGCAGTTGTAGTACTGTGATGGGGCCTGAAACCATGTTGACAGTCAGCTAGAAGGTTGTTTTGAAGAAGGTAGTTAAGAAATTGTTTGTGTATACACCTTTCCATTATCTTAGCTAATGGGGACAGTAAGGCAATAGGACGATAATTGGATAATTCAGAAGAAGGGCCCCCTTTATGAAGGGAATTATATGAGATATCTTCCAAACTAAGGGGATTTTCCTTTCTGAGATGGTTCTATTTATTAGAATAGATATTGGGTGATAGATAGCTTTTGCAGCAATTTGTAAGTATTCAGAAGGGAGTTGGTCAGCTGATGGGGTGCATGGTTTTAGTTTTAAGAGAAGCTTATATATGATAGAAGAAGATACAGGTTGGATTTGAAAGACATTAGTAGAGGCTGGCGAGGTATCATGTGAGGATGCAGTAGGTGTTGGTAGTGAGTTTGCTAGTGTTAGAATGGCTTCTGTAAAGTAGTTATTAAAGGCATCTGGGATCAGAGTAGAGGTATTAGTGTTAAATCCTGAGGGGGTAGGAGTAGTAGAATGTCCTGGTTTAAGAAGGTTATTTATACCTGACCAAAATTTTTGAGGGGTATTTTGTGTAGTTTGTTGAAGGTGAAGATAAAATTCCTTTTTGTCTCTAAGAGTGTCTTTCTTGGTAGTATTTCTTAACTGTTTGTAGAGGAGATGGTCAGATGGAGATTTGGTAGCGTTCCATTTGACCCAGGTTTTATTTCTAAGGATCATTTTTTCTTTTGTTTGCTTAGTTAGCCAAGGGGCAGTTTTGGCTCTTATCCTAGTAGAGTGGAATGGAGCATGATAGTCAAGGATTTGCAGAAATTTTGTGTTAAAATAGGTAACTGCTTCATTAAGTTCGAGGTGTGATAAAGGTGACCAGTCACATGCTTGTAATTCAGTAAGGAAGTTATCAGGGTTGAAAAATCTTTTTGAGCGGCATCTTTTAAGTTTATGTATATTAGGAATATTCAGTTTTTGTCTGATCACATATGTAAGTGTGTGATCACTAATACTATCAGGAAGTGTACCTGGAGTATAGTAACTGTGGGCGTTATTAATTAGAATCCAATCCAGAATTGTTTCTTTCTTATTTGGTTTATGTGTTCTAGTTGTAGTTGTTATTAATTGAGAGTAACCATGGAGATTAATATGGTTAGTAGGTTTCTGGGCTGCACAGGTTTTCCAATCAATGTTGAAATCACCAAGTATTATGGTTTCTTGGGGTAGTTGGCTGGACAGAGAACTAAGTAGGCTTTCTAGTGTTTGGGTATTATTGCCAGGGGGAAGGTACATACAAATTACATAGATTGCTTTATTGTTGTTTATTTGTAGCTTGATTGATAAAATTTCTGATTTTGGGCTTGTTAATGGAAGTTCCTTAAATTGGGTAATTTGTAGGTTTGATTTATAAATAATGGCTATACCGCCACCTTTCTTCTTTATACAGTCGTTTCTAAGTATGTTATAGCCAGGAGGGGTGATTTCCTGGTCTAGAGTAGAGGGTTTTAGCCTTGTTTCTGTTACACATAATATATCAAATGAATGCAAGTGAAGGAGGGCATGAAGATGGTGGATTTTGTTATTTATACTTCTGATGTTGATATGAGCTATTAGAAGGGAATTGTTAGTTCTAGTACCTGATGCAAGAAGAGGAGAAGAGTATAAGTTTTGGTTGTGATTGCTAATGGTGGAAGGACCAGGATTAGGATGAATGTCACCATGTAAGAGGAGTTGATGATGGGGAAATGATAGTACTTTAAGAAGTTTGAGGCAAATATTAAGAGATCTTTTGTTAAAGTTGAGTGTTATGTGAGAAACCCTATGATATTTTGGCAGTAGATAGTTGGAAGAACAGGTAATGTTACTATGTTTAAGGGAGCTAAAGGTAGATGAAGGTAAAGTTTGCTTTAGGTGAAGGTTTTGTTCATAGAAAGTGTTAATTTGCAAGGAGGTGATATAGTATGATAAAGAAAGAGAGGCTAAAGTAATAGTGGAGAGTAGAGCATAGATGAGAAAGGCTTTTAAAGTTAGAGACATAATAGTGAGGAGATGAAGGCCTTGGGTAAGTTGTTAAGAAGAATAGTTAGTTAGAAGTAGCTCAGCAGTACTGTATGAAGAAGGGATACAAGGAGAATAAGTATATGGAAATTGAGGTAGGGGATAGTTAGTGTTAGTTAGGTAATGAGTACTTGTTAGATAGATAGTAGAAAGGATGTAATATAAGTTAGGGTATCAAAGAGTTTTGTGGGAGGAGGATTGTAGAGGTAAGGATAAGTAGTTTTAAAGGTATAGTGTTATAGTTAGAAGTCAAAATGATGGGAGGATATGATGTAGTAGAGGGGAAGGGGAAAAAGAGATGAAGGTTAGGGGGAGGTCTAGTTTGTTGGTAGGAGATTGGTTGTGAGGATAGGGGGAGTGTTTAGTGAGGTATAAGTTGAGGACCCCTGGGGGTGGGTGGGATATGGGGGTAGGGAGGGGAGCGGAGCGGGGCAGGGCAGACACACTTAGTGTGAGAGCAGGGGAGAGGAGTGGAGAACAATCAGAAAGAAGCTGTCCTAGGGGAGTGGGTCTGGATACAAGGAGGTAGTTAGGTTAACTAGAGGCAAGGGGACAAGGAGTAGGTGAAGCCCAGGAAAAACAGTTCCCTGAAAAGTTACAAGGGAGGCAGGAGAGTAGTGAAGATATTAACGAAGAACACATGAACAGAGAGAACTAACAGTAGGAGATAGGTAACGGCCAGAAGAACTAAAAGGAAAAAGAGTCAGTCAGGAGAGACACAGTAAACATGAGGTGTGGGAAATATGAATAGAAACTGGGATATTGTCAATAGAGAGAGAGACAGTACTTTAGGTAGGAGAAGGGGTAAGGAAGAGAGTACTGGAGTCACAGATTGGTTTGGGGGTAGAGCAGTATATATAATATTCAGCAGAAGAGAGGAGATATAGTGAGGGAATCAAGCAGTCTAGCAAAGGGGGGGGATGGCTGCTGACGGAGACTGGCAGAAGACATAGGGATTTATACCTAGTTTAGTGAGTTTATCTATAATTCCAGAGTAGGAGATGGTGTTGAACACCTTGGCGAGATCTAGATAGGCTGTGTGAACTAAGTTACCCTCATCAATGCTTTGGTGACTACTTCAAAGAAGTCTATCAGGTTTAAGAGACATGATCAGCATTTTACAAACCTGAACTGTGTGGGGTCCAGAGTTTGGAGATCTCCAATGTTTTTGTTTATGAGTTCCATGATGATACATCCATGGCCTTGCAGACCAGGCTTGTCAGGCTAATGGGGCGTTCGTTCCCGGGGTCTGTTGTGGCCCCCCCCCTTTGTGGAGTGGGATAACCATCACAGTGCGCCATTCAATGGGCACAAAGCCTGAGGTGAGGCTATGATTGAACATGGTACTTAGGTGGGGTGCCAGTTCATTCTGTAGTTCATGTAGAAGGCAGCCTGGGAAGTTGTCAGGTCCCATGGATGCTGTGTTCTTGGCTTTGGAGAGTGAGGTTTTTACCTGTGCAGCCATGATTACAGGAACTTTGCATTCTTCCCTTATAAAGATGTGCCCTTTAGGGAGTGAGAGGGGGGTAAAGTTAGCACTGAACCTATTTACCAGGATGTTGGCAATATCAGTTGGTTCTGTATATTTAGTGGCATTGTGCTGTAGCTCAGAGCAGATCTGAGTGTTTCCATTGAGATTCTTGACATAGCTATAGAATGCTTTGTGGTTGTCTTTAGAATCAGTGGCAATTTTGTTTCCATAACTAGCTTTGGAGGATTTTATGAGGGATCTCAGCTTCTTAATGAGGCTGACCAGGGAGTTCCTCCAATCGTGAGATTTTACTCTTTTCTGCAACAGTTTCTTTCTTCTGTTGTAGAGTTTGTTTATGGCAGAAGACCACCAGATTGGCTTCCTTTTTTTGGAGGATAGCATCTTGGTTCAGTTAGGGATAGCACGATCCATGCACTCATGTAAGTGCTTATAAAGTGCATTTGTGTAGGATTTAGCAGTCGTACCTCTATTGTCCATCTGCATGGGTTTCGTGAAGTTTGCCACTTCTGTCTTAAGAAGCGTGAAGTTGGCTTTGGAGAAATCTTTTACAGTTGTTTTCCTAATGGGGGGTAGGAGCAGGATGTGGATGTCTAGGGTGATTAGCTTGTGGTCGGATCTGACCAATGAGGAGCTGACCTCTGGTGTGGAACACCAGTCACCCATGTTGATGACGACCAGGTCTAAGATATTGCACCTGGTGGGGTGTGGATAAGTTGATCCAAGGCATTGGAATTGATGATTTCCAGAAAACGTTTAGCAAAACAGTTGTTACATGAGTAGTTTTCCCAGTTAATGGTAGGGTAGTTGAAATCCCCCATTATTAGAGTGTTGGGTTGTACCTTAATATTTTCCAGTGTATCAAGAAAAGAGGAGTGGGAATCCTGGGTCATGGTGGGGGGGTCTGTAACAAGCTACAGTCTGGATTGTGGTTTTGCCCAGAGTTACTTGAACTTGGATAATCTCGGATGCATTATGCTGAGCAACTAACTTGGAGGTGTGGATATCCTTAATGAATATGGACACACCTCCACCTTTAGTGTTTCGGTCCGGGTTTAGTGGCCGAAAGGTGTGGTAGGAATTATAGCCTGGTAATGCAGGGGTGCTCTCTGAAACTTTGAACCAGGTCTCTGTCACTGCACAGATGTCAATGTTCTCCATTTTAAGGAGTGCCTCAATTGAGTGCATTTTGAGGTTTAGACTTCTAGCATTGAGTAGCATTACCCTCAGATTTTGCTTGCTTGTACCTGTAATGGTGGGTGAATTTGTCATTTGAACCTTTCCTAAAAAAGGCACTGTAGGGGTGGCAAGAGCCTTTGCCAGTATCTGGAATCCCAAGGGCGACAGGTGCAGGCCATCTGTGGCAAAGCAGCGTGGTCTGTCGATCATGTCATCCCAGGCAGACAGATACTGGATTCCCTTAGAATGACACCAGAAGCTTAGCTAATTGTTAAAGTCAATCATTTTGTCCTTGTACTGTGGTATCATTCTGGGTGATGGCAGGATGCTACTCAGGGCTAGGGTCATACCTGCCTGGGCTACAAGATCAGAGAGCTCCCCCATGTCTCTTTTCACGTAGTCCAGGGAGGTACGTCTCAGGTCATTCACACCAACATGGACAATGACAGAGTCATATTTGTACTTGTTGTGGAGTGACCTGAGTGCGTGCATTATGTGGCGGATCCTGGCACCTGACAGGCAGCTGACAGTAACTTTTTCCTTGTTTAGCCTGGTGAGTGGAACATCAGTGTGCCTGACTATAGAGTCACCTATGACTAGAGTGTTGGGTACGTTATGCCTTAGGGGCTGTAGTTGAGGGGCACACTGAGTATTTGGGCTATGTGTCATTTGGGTTGTGTTGGGGGGGTGGAGGTTGCTTGCATTTCTGCTTTGGAGGTATCTGTTGTTTGGGCAGGTTATTGCTGAGATCCTCCGCGAATGTAGGTGTGTGTTTTGTGCTTCTGTGTGTGGGTTTTGGTGGTGTAGGTTTTGAGGGACTATGTGATGAGTGTGGTGCTGTGCAAGTGTTTACCTTCTCCTCTTGACTGTCTAGTCCAGTCTTCGGTGAAGAGAGCTTTACTTCCAGTTTGACTATATAAGTGCATCTCTCACAGGTCGTAGTGCTGGGTGGTAGGAGGAGAGGGTTGTCTGTGTACATGAGGCAATTGCTGCATTGTCCCAAGATGCCCAGATTCATCAGGTAGACAGGAGAAAACACAGGGAGCTGACCTTTAGACATGCCTGAATAGGTGCTTATTTATTAAGTACTAAAAACTGTTTTCCTCTAGACAAGTGAAGAAAGTTGAGTGCTGTAGTAATTTGTAACTTATTTAGTGCTTACAATGAGTTCTGAACAAGTGCTGTGCTCACAGAAACAGATTTGAGTGCTAAAACTTAAAAGCTGGCTAGTTGCAAGGGAAAATTTGAAGAACAGACTTTATGGCGCCAGGAATAGTTTAACCGTAGTTAAGTGGGAGGGGGGCTCAGGAGCTTACAAACAGTCCTGGACAGCAAATCCATATCTGGACAAGACCTGCCACAGGAAAGGGGGGAAGCAAGCTTAGAATTTTTTTTTTCAGTAAAAGTGGAAATGGAGAAAGCTGGAACAGAAGTTAATTCAATGTTAAGAATCTGAGTGGGTTGGCCTTCACAAATGTTCTCTATTAGATTGAATGAACTAATGACACTAGACTGGGAGGTGTGTCAAAGATCAAATATACAGTATGAGCAGGCAACTGCAAAGCCACCAAGTATAAGAACACAACACTAGGGAGGATGGGTGGGAAAAATTACACTTCCTATCTGTAGCCACTAAATGAAAGTTTTAAACAGATAAAGGAGCAAAAGCAGACTCTAGAGAATGCTTTTATCTGTAAACAATCAATTATAGTAATGCACACTATTACAGTTCCTAGCTGTAGAACACAGAAACCTCAAAAAATCAAAAATGCACAGAAAAGCTCAGATAGAACACTCACAAATAGAAAATACAACTCTCAGTATGAAAAAGCAGTTTACAGTTAAGTAATTCAGTAAACATGCAATTAGAGTAATGAAACAGTATCTAGCAATGAAAAATACAGTTAAAACAGTATAAACAGTACAGAAATGCAGTGAAACAATAGAAAAAGCTTTATAACAGTGCAAAATGTAGTAGATCAACTGTATAGCACAATTACAAGCGTTTCAGAAGTGCAGTTCAGTGAAATAAGTGTAAGAAATAACTTATCCTGCTCTTGGAATCTTAAGAAATTGCCACTTAGTTTCAGTAATGCAATGTAATCCACAGCCTGAGCAATACAAGCACAACTTTTTCTAGATGCAGGGTTTATATACCAGCAATAATGGAAGAGTTTGAAGATCAAATTACTACTCAGCCCCTGTTATTACCCAATCACTCGTACTACAGAAGGTCAGGAGGCCTTGTTACTCTCAATAATAATGAAGACAATCAGCAGAAAATGGCTGCCAGAAACACAGGAAACTCAAACAAACTACCAGCCTAGACAACAGGCCTCTATCAAGATTATGCCACCTGAGCAGAACACAGAAGCCACACTTTAAAAGCATAGAAAGAACATCCACAAAGAGAAAATACAAGTCTCAGTATGAAAAAGCAGTTTACGATTTAGTAATTAAATAAAAATGCAATTATAGTAATGTACACTATTACAGTTCCTAGCTGTAGCCACTAAATGAAAGTTTTAAACAGATCAAGGAGCAAAAGCAGACTCTAGAGAATGCTTCTAACTGTAAACAGACAGTTATAGTAATGCACACTATTACAGTTCCTAGCTGTAGCCACTAAATGAAAGTTTTAAACTGATCAAGGAGCAAAAGCAGACTCTAAACAATGCTTTTAACTGTACACAGACAATTATAGTAATGCACACTATTACAGTTCCTAGCTGTAAAACACAGAAACCTCAAAAAATCAAAAATGCACAGAAAAGCTCAGATAGAGCACTCACAAACAGAAAATACAACTCTCAGTATGAAAAAGCAGTTTACAGTTAAGTAATTCAGTAAACATGCAATTAGAGTAATGAAACAGTATCTAGCAATGAAAAATACAGTTAAAACAGTATAAAACAGTACATAAATGCAGTGAAACAATAAAAAAGCTTTATAACAGTGCAAAATGTAGTAGATCAACTGTATAGCACAATTATAAGCATTTCAGAAGTGCAGTTCAGTGAAATAAGTGTAAGAAATAACTTATCCTGCTCTTGGAATCTTAAGAAATTTCCACTTAGTTTCAGTAATGCAATGCAATCCACAGCCTGAGCAATACAAACTATACAGTATAGCTGATGAATACATTTTCCCTTTTTTCTTTTATGTTTTTTCTTACACTTCTTATTTAATGGATGCCTAATACAATAAAATAGTACAGCAGTCTTTGGTAATGTAATGCCGCTTATAGCAATAATGATTATTATGCCAAATTAATTTTTACTGTTTTATTTTTTTCTATTCTTTTCTTTTATTTCTTTTTTTATAAGAAAGTGTTACAGCAGGCATTCAGCATGTCTGAGATGATATATTCAGAGACACCAGAATGTCTGCAGAGTCGTGGTGGAAGGAATAACTATTGTTGCACTGATCCTCATGGCAAAGTTAAAAATCTGTAACTCTGCTAACTTAATAAATTTATACCTACGCAGATTAATCTGCAGTATAGTCCATAATGCTTACTTGTGTTTATGTGAATAATATAGTTGCTTTACTTAAATGGCATACAATTATTAGTTAGTGGTAACATAAAGTAAGCACTGTAGGATTCATCAATGTCATCTCCGATATCCAAAGAACGCAGGTCATAAACCTGCTGTTTTGGTCTCCACCCTCACTATACTAACTGTGCTCAGACATTTTGTATGTGTATCAACTATTGTGGAAATAATCATGAAACTTTACCTAAAAGATGTGATAAATAAATTTTACCCTAACATGACTTCTACCAATGTAAAGCAGTGTAAATTATTTTAACCTTCATTCATGTATCATGTATATCATGGTATAATTTGGTCAGTATACCTTAAATCCTTTGTCAAATGCACTTGCATTTGCTTGAAAAATCTCTGTATATGCACATATACATATCAGTCATACAAAATGTATACATACGCGCGTGTGTGTGTGTGTGTGTGTGTGTGTGTGTGTGTGTGTGTATGTATATATATATATATATATATATATATATATATATATATACATGTGTGTATACACACACACACACACAAATATATATGTATATATATATATATATATATATATATATATATATATAGATATATATATATATAGATAGATATGTTATATATGTTTACTATCAAAATCTCAATGTTGACAAAAAAAAAGTATTTAAACTCGAAAGTCAAATTCCTGCTTATTAAGTAGGTGAAAATGTTGAATCTGATGAATGAATTCAGCCGATTCGACATTTTCACCAAATATCAAAAGTGAAGTCCATATAGAAGCAAAGGTAAGTGTAACTCCTACACTGCAATTCACATATTTGCAGAGGGGCAAGCCCCCCACCACATGAAAACTATATATTACAACTCTGAGATCATACTGCAGTGAGGAAAAGGATACATTTCCCAATCCGCACTGTACCGAGATCTCTAGTCATAACATCGAGTACATATCAGCGAATGCACAGTGGCATTCCCGGATATGTACTCTCACTCTATTAATGTTCAGAAACATGGGAATCAGCCATCTGCAGTACGGCATTCCTGTGTTCGCCAAGCTTACATTCGAAATTTTGCTAGTAAACATAGATAGATAGATAGATAGATAGATAGATAGATAGATAGATAGATAGATAGATATTTTATACACACGCGCACACACACACACACACACACTATATATATATGTATATATGTATATAAAAATATATATATATATATATATATATATATATATATATATATATTTTTTAGTGATAGGCTGATATAGATATATAGGTGTAGGGTAACTGATTGAATGACCGGCTACACCAACACCCAGAATATCAGTGTAATGACTTTGAAGTAACAGACTTCAACACATTACCCTGGAGTGGAATAAACCAAATGCAATAAGTTTATGAGGGGGCAAGCCCCCCTGCACCCTCTACACGCCACTAATTATATATATTACATAGAGATTGTACAATCCCCTGGAAGGAGAATATTCCCCTATCCAAAGATTGTTGATCTTGCACACCTATTAGACATGTGTTTGTATTGACCAAATGGTATTGACCAAACCGATGCCGACATACCTGGTCATTATACCTACTGCCTGCAACACATTATACATATGTGTGTGTATACACATAGTAAAAAACACAAATGTCCAGCACCAAAAAGAGGAATCCAATCTTTTTTATTATAAAGCAGACCAGTTTCAGTCCTGAAGACCTTTATCAATGCAAATAACAAAAAAATTTGCAATAGTAACACCCTTTTTAAAGAAATATCCCTTAATTGTTCCATCAATCAGAACAAAAAAGTGTTCACTTAATGATTGTGTCTTTTGGCTTTTCCTGGTTAGGGGTCGCCACAGCAGAGCTCCGGTCCACTAATGATTGGTAGCTGATTTTTACATGCCGAGTTACCAGCCCTGATGCACAACCTTCAATGAAGGTATGCCTATTCACGCATGTCTCCACGCAGAAGATGCTCTAGCTGAGAATCGAACCAGACAGTGTCTTACTGTGAGGCGACAACGCTACCGCAGCACAACCTTAATAAGATGTAATAAACACACCCACAATAAAATGTGTATACAATGCAGCCACATAAAGAATATAATGAATATATTTACTATGTCCAGATTATTTATCACATGCAGAATATATGATATATACAAATATATTTGACAACTTGAAAAATAAAAAATGAAAAATAAAAAGTAAGTATAAAGAAATAAAAAGGGTTTAATACTTTTCTTCTCTGTTTAGTTGAGCATGTCCTAATGAAGAATGTTTTTCTTTTCAATGGGAAATGTTATTTACAGGTGCATGATACTGCTATGGGGGCAGCCTTTGCCCCCATTTTTGCGGACCTTTTTATGGGTTACCTGGAACATCATATGATTTATAACAGGAGTCACAACATTTTTATGGATGAAATGGACATTTGGCGTAGGTACCTGGATGACTGCTGGATAGTTTGGAAAGCTAATGCAACATATTTACAAGAAATTGTCAGTTATTTAAATGACAATAAATGGGGTATTCAATTTACTGTGGATTTCCATAGAAAGTCCATCCCATTTTTGGATGTTTTGATTAACAAACAACAAGATGGTACTTTAGTTAGCACAGTTTATAGAAAGCCCTTTCATTCTAACTCAGTATTGCATGCATCCAGCTGTCATCCAGGTCATATTACGAAAAATAGTCCAAAATCCCAGTATATGAGGATTAAAAGAATATGTTCAAATCAGATGGATCTTGTCCATTTTAATAAGGATCTAACCCATCGATTTATGGAACAGGGATATTCCAGCAAACACCTGTCATATACTAGTTTCATTGCAGATCAGATGTCCAGGGATGAACGTCTCACTTATAAAAGTTTGAAATCATAGGAAAAACCTAGAATCAGGTTTACTTCCACTTTTAGAAGAAATACCAGATATCTTTCTGAGATGGTTCACAAACAATGGGACATTTTACATTCTGATGAACATTTGGCTAAGACATTGGACAATAAATTTGCTTTCTCATATCAGAGGGAGTTACTTTAGGGGGACATCTTAGTTTCTATAAGAAACATGCTTCTGTTCAAATTAAAACCCAATGTACCTTAGATGGCACTAGAGTATATGGGTGCTTTCCCTGTGAACATTGTACTTTTTGTAGGTATGTACTGAAAACCAAGAAATTTTCTAGCAAAAACACTAGAAAAGTTTTTGAAATCCAGACTTTTACAAATTACAGTAGCAGTTGGGTGATTTATTTAGCTGAATGCCATTGCTCTGCATTTTCATAGGTTCATAGGTTCATACTAGGCTATCTGCCCTAGGGCATTTATAAGCCTAGCCAGAGTGTGTTTGGCTTTCGCCACCCATTTTAAATTAATTTTGCTATGCCCTTTTTCGAGGTTAGTATACTGTGCCTCTGTCTAACAGTGACACAGAAGTGATACCCGGGGTAAACCTACGATCCCCCATCCACTCATCAAGATTCCTCTTGAAGAGAGTCAATGAGGGACTCTGCCTAACCTGGACTGGGATTTTATTCCAGAGTGAAGGGAGCCTCTGGGTTATGAATCTGTCCCTCCAGCATGTCCTATTTATTTCAGTGCTGAGGTTTAAGTCTCGAGCGCGTAGCTCAATGGGATTTGGATTTTCTGAGGTGCAGCATGTCCATTAATTCTGGGTTGGACATGGCTTTATACGTCAGGCACAGATCGCCTCTGAGCAGGTGGTATGCCACTGAGTAGAGCTGGAGTTTCTTTAACCGGGCAGCATATGGCATCTGTTTGAGCCCTTTGATCCTCTTGGTGAGGTACTTTTGGGGTCTTTCCAGTTGCTGCAGGTGTCTGGTAAGGTACATCCCAAAAGGGGCATTGTACTCAATTATGGGCCTGATAAGGGATGAGTAAAGAGGCACGATGACCTCCCCTGATCTAGATGTGAATCCCTTCATGATTAGGTGGGCTATATAAAATGTTTTTCTAACCACTTTGGCCACGTGGTTGTCAAATGAGAGATTGCTATCAACTTGGGTCCCCAGGTCCCTAATTACTTCTTCTGTACTTAATGGATTACCATCTATGTGGTAATTTGTGGGCACTTTGTTTTTGCCAAAGGGGATGACTATACACTTTTTGGCGTTTAGCTTGAGGCCATGGCTCTGGCACCAGTTGTCTGTTTCTATGATGCCCTTTTGGAGGATGCTTGTGTCGGCTGGAGAGTCAATTATAGCGCCCAGTTTGCAGTCATCTGTGAACTTGGACAGCCACAGTCCTTCCGTGTTGGCCTGTACCTCCGAGAAATATATACTAAACAGGAGAGGTCCCAGGACTGAGCCTTGTGGGACGCCACTTGTAACTGGTTTGGAGTCTGACATGGCTCCAGCAATTCTAACCATGTGGGTTCTGTCCTTGAGCCAGTTTGCAACCCATCTAGTGACATAGGGGTTTGTATTTAAGCTGGTGAGCTTATCTATAATGCCTGAGTGGGGTATTGTATCGAAGGCTTTTGCGAGGTCCAGGTAGGCTGTGTGGACCACCTTCCCCTCGTCAATGGCCTTGGTGACTGTTTCAAAGAAATCGACCAGGTTTAAGAGGCAGGATCTGCCCTTAACAAAGCCGAACTGGGTAGGATCCAGTGTCTGTAGGTCCCCAATATCTTTTTTATGAGGTCCATGATGATCCTTTCCATAGCTTTGCAGACCAAGCTAGTCAGGCTTATGGGGCGATAGTTTCCAGGATCCGTTGAGGCACCACCTTTGTGGAGAGGGTCCACTGTTGCTGTACGCCACTCTTTGGGTACATATCCTGTGGTAAGGCTAAGATTGAACAGTAGTTTTATGTTTGGGTTTAGCTCTTCTTGGAGTTCATGTAGGACGCAGCCCGGGACACCGTCTGGTCCCATTGATGCTGTGTTTTTTGCTTTGGAGAGGGCGGCTCTTACCTGAGCATCTGAGATTTCAGGGGCAACACTCTGCTGGGATAGATATTTGCCCTTTTGATGGGGAGATGTTTGCTGAACCTGTCAGCTAGGATGTTGGCAATGTCTGTGGGTTCGGTGTATTTTTTGTCATTTTGGACTAATTCTGAGCATATCTGGGAATTCCCACCCAGGTTCCTAACATAACTAAAGAAAGCCTTGTGATTATCCTTAGTGTCCTGTGCAATTTTTCTCTCGAAGCTGGCCTTAGACGATTTTATGAGTGCCCGTAGTTTTTTGCTAACACTGATCAGAGATGCCTTCCCTTTTTGGGATTTTGCTCTATCATGTAGTAGCTTCCTCCTTCTATTGTATAGTTTGTTTATGGCTGGGGTCCACCAGACAGGACGTCTGCCTTTGGAGGATTGGGTCTTGGTTTTATTTGGGATTGCATGATCCATGCATTCCTGAAGGTGTTCATAGAATGCATTTAGAAAGGATTCTGTGGTCTGGGCCGTATTTTCCACAGGCCCGGGGGCTTTGAAGGATTCCACCTCGGTTTTTAGGAGTGTGAAATTTGCTTTAGAGAAGTTTTTCACTGTGGTTTCCTGGGCAGGGGGTGGAGTCGGCATGTGAATATCCAGTGAGATTAGTTTATGGTCTGATCTTACCAGTGAGGGATACACTTCTGGTCTGGAGCATAGAGTCCCCATGTTGGTGATGATCAGGTCCAGTATGTTTTCCCCTCTTGTGGGAGTGGTAACAAGTTGTTCCATAGCATTTGAGTTTATAAATTCTAGGAACTTTTGAGCTAGGGTGTTGGAGCTAGAGTAATGCTCCCAGTCTATGTTTGGGTAGTTGAAGTCACCTAATATAATGGCATTTGGAGAGACCTTCATATTTTCCAGTGTTCTCAGGAAGGCCGAGTGGGGTTCCTGGGTTTGGGAGGGTGGTCTGCAGCAGGCTATAAACTGGAAGGCAGTTTTACCCACTGTTAGTTGCACATGGATAGTCTCTGATGCTTTGTGCTGTGCCACCAACCTGGAGGTGTGGGTATCTTTGATGAATATTGATACTCCCACTCCTTTTCTGGTTTGGTCCAAGTTTTGGGGCCGAAAAGCATGGTATGAGGTATAACCTGGTAGTGCTGGGGTGCTCTCGGGAGCCTTGAACCAGGTTTCTGTTACTGCACCGATATCGATGTTCTCCATGCTAAGGAGAGTTTCGAGTGCATGCATCTTGAGGTTTAGACTTCTGGCGTTGAGTAGCATTACTCTTAGTTTCTTATCCCTTGTGATACCTATGGAGGTGGGTTTGTCTTTTGAGCCTTGCCTAAAAATGGCACTATGGGGTAGCAAGAGCCTTTGCCAATATCCAAAAGCCCAGGGGTGACAGGTGCAAGCCATCCCTAGCGAAGCATCGTGGCCTGTCGAGCATGTCATCCCAGGCTGACAGGCATTGGATTCCCTTTGAATGACACCAATACTTAAGCCAATTGTTGAAATTGATCATCTTGTCTTCATATTGTGGCATCATTCTTGGTGAGGGTAAGATGCTCCTCAAGGTCAGGGTCATACCGGCCTGGGTCACATGCTCAGAGAGCTCCTCTATGTCTCTTTTCATGTAGTCCAGGGAGGTATGTCTCAGGTCATTCACACCAGCATGGACAATGACTGAGTCATATTTGTACTTGCCTTGGAGTGACCTGAGTGCTTGTGTTATGTGGCGGATCCTAGCGCCTGACAGGCAGCTCACCGTGACCTTCTCCTTGTTCAGCCTGGTGAGCGGGACGTCACATAGGTCAAACATCTAGGTCTCTAAAATTACGGCTCTCAAAACATTTGAGTAATATTAAAATGAGGTTATTGCAAATGCCTTATATAAACACACATTAGTTCACAAAATGGCTAGATTTCATTTTACCATCATTGACAAAGTTGTAGGTTTAAAGTTTTCCAAACAAAAATGGCATGAATATCTTAATAAGAAAGAAAGGTCATAGATCATTCATTTAGGGAGTTTGTTTCCCCCTGGACTCAGTGACCACCTATAAAGTTATATGTTCATATAGTATGGAGATTTAGGTTTAGTATGTATAAATATAGGTCTCTGGTATAGATAATCTATTATAATGGGCTCTGTTACGTTTCCTTGTTTTGTTTTCTTCCCCTTTTAGTTCTTTATACATATTTTTTATTTTTTATTATTCAGGTTGTCAAATATGATTGTATATATCATATATTCTGCATGTGATTAGGTTCATAGGTTCATAGGTTCATACTAGGCTATCTGCCCTGGGGTAATTACAAGCCTAGCCCGATTTTGTTTGGCTTACGCCACCCCTTGATTTGAGTATACTGTGCCCTTTTTAAGGTTTAGTTTACTGTGCCTCTGTCTAATAGTGACACGGAAGTAATCCCCGGGACAAACCTATGATCCCCCATCCACTCATCAAGATTCTTCTTGAAGAGATTCAGTGAGGTGCTCTGCCTAACAAGAATTGGAATTCTATTCCAGAGCGAAGGGAGCCTCTGGGTTATGAATCTGTCCCTCCAGCAAGTTCTATTTATTTCTGTGCTGAGGTTCAAGTCCCTCGAGCGTGTGGCTCTAAGGGATTTAGATTTACTGAGGTGGAGCATGTCCATTAATTCTGGATTGGACATAGCTTTATATGTCAGGCATAGATCGCCTCGAAGTAGGCGGTATGCAACTGAGTAGAGCTGGAGTTTTTTTAACCAAGCAGCATATGGCATCTGCTTGAGTCCCTTGATCCTCTTGGTGAGGTACTTTTGGGGTCTTTCTAATTGCTGCAGGTGTCGGGTAAGGTACATCCCAAAAGGGGCATTATATTCTATGATAAGCCTGATGAGGGATGAATAAAGTGGCACGATTACCTCTACTTATCTAGATGTGAATCCTTTCATGATGAGGTGGGCTATGTAGAAGGTCTTTCTAACCACTTTGGCAATGTGGTTGTCAAAGGAGAGATTGCTATCAACTTGGGTCCCCAGATCCCTAATTACTTTCTCTGTACTTAATGGGTTACCGCCTATGTGGTAATTTGTGGGCATTGTTTTGCCAAAGGGTATGACTATACACTTTTTGGCATTTAGCTTTAGACCATGGCTTTGGCACCAGTTATCCGTCTCTGTGAGACCTTTTTGAAGGATGTTTGTGTCAGCTGGAGAGTCGATTATGGCACCCAGTTTGCAGTCATCTGCGAACTTGGTGAGCCATAGTCCTCCCACATTGGCCTGTACCTCAGAAAAGTATATACCGAACAAGAGCGGTCCCAGGACAGAACCTTGTGGGATGCCACTTGTGACCGGTTTCAAGTCTGACATGGCTCCAGCAACTCTCACTCTGTGGGTTCTGTCTTTGAGCCAGTTTGCGACCCATCTTGTGACATAGGGGTTTATATTTAAGCTGGATAGCTTATCTATGAAGCCCGAGTGGGGTATTGTGTCAAATGCCTTTGCTAGGTCCAGATAGGCTGTGTGGACTACCTTCCCTTCATCTATGGCTTTGGTGACTGTTTCAAAGAAGTCGACCAGGTTCAAAAGGCAGGATCTGCCCTTGACGAAGCTGAATTGGGTAGGATCTAGTGTCTGTAGGTCCCCAATGTCTTTGTTTATGAGCTCCATGATGATCCTCTCCATAGCCTTGCAGACTAGGCTAGTCAGGCTTATGGGGCGATAGTTTCCAGGGTCCGTAGAGGCTCCACCTTTGTGGAGTGGGACCACTGTTGCTGTATGCCATTCTGTGGGCACATATCCTGTAGTGAGGCTGAGATTGTACAGCTGTTTTATTTGAGGGATTAGTTCTTCTTGGAGTTCATGTAGGACGCAACCCGGGACACCATCTGGTCCCATGGAAGCAGTGTTTTTTGCTTTGGAGAGGGCAGCCTTCACCTGAGCATCAGAGATGTTTGGGAGGCAGCCCTCTGTCGGGATAGATACTTGCTCTTTTGGGGTGGAGGGGGTGGAGAAGTTTGCACTGAACCTGTCTGCCAGGATATTGGCGATGCCTGTGGGTTCAGTGTATTTTTTGTCGTTTAGAATCAACTCAGAACAAGTCTGGGAGTTGCATCCCAGGTTCCTAACATAACTGATAAAAGCCTTATGATTGTCTTTAGTGTCCTGTGCAATTTTTTATGTGGACATAGTAAACATATTCATTATATTCTTTATGTGGCTGTATTGTATACAGATTTTATTGTGGGTGTGTTTATTACATCTTATTACGTGAACACTTTTTTGTTCTGATTAATGGAACAATTAAGGGATATTTCTTTAAAAAGGGTGTTACTATTGCAAATTTTTTTTTGTTATTTGCATTGATAAAGGTCTTCAGGACTGAAACCGGTCTGCTTTATAATAAAAAAGATTGGATTCCTCTTTTCGGTGCTGGCCATTTGTGTTTTCTACTGTGTCTAATTTTGGCCTTTGCACCTGCCGTCCATGCGGGGCTTTTTCTGACTGTATACACACACACACACACACACACACACATATATATATATATATATATATATATATATATATATATATATATATATATATATATATATATATAAAAAAAATATATATATATATATATATATATATATATATATATATATATATATATATATATATATATATATATATATATTCAGTTCATCCTGTTATACATTCAGCCATAAATACATATATATCACACTTATAAATAAATGCATTCACTTAAAATAATTTACCAATATACATACAAAGTTGTGTTTATCTTTACATAATCAGTGCCCTTGCAGATAAAACAACAAGAAAAAGTACTTGTACTCCTTTCTTGAACCTCTGAAACCCACCAGTCCAGCTGGTTTCCTCTCTGCCTCTGCAGGCTATCATACCTATACCCACACTGTTGCCCAGAGCTGGGAATCAGTGCCAGGGAGGACATGTGCTACCTTAACTCCTGTTATATGTCCACTTTCTTCCATTCTGAGACTACTCCAGTTTCTGCAGGTCTGACTCCTGCAGTAGGTAGTGGAGGTTCTTGATCTTTTTATCTGACCAGCTTGGGGCTCAGCTCTGGGTTTTAACAGAAGACATCCTGTATGAAGTTCCAGAACAAGACTGAAGTATGTAAGGCTGATACTGGGAATAAAGGAGTATGAAACATACTTTCTGAGGTGTGATATCACTATGCCCAACCCATATACACATGTAGAGGTAGTACCTATGGAAGTGGTAGCAGTATGAAGGTTGATTTACCAACTGGACTGTAGCAGTCACTTGGACTTCCATTGACACTGTTAAATTTATTATGTATATGGAAACATTTCTGCTGTATATTACCTGGACATGGCCTGGAGGGTTGCAATGTTATGCACATGCATCTACTCAAAAGGCTGTACCAGTTTTTAGTTATCAAAGTACTGCTAGTGTTACCTTGGGATGAAACTTTTTGTTATGCACCCCATGGGAATGTTAATGCAGTTCATTAATAAACCTTTCTCATTTTTTATATATTCCCTTTCAATAAAGCAAGCTCCTGGTATTGTAGCTGCAGAACTACTATAATAGAATAGATGTCTTCTGATTAGTAATACACTATGTGCATGACCCAAAGGTATAATAGAGTTTACTTTGCTTGACAACTGCTCTAAGCCTATGCACATTCTTGCACTCAGCACAGTTTAGCACAACTCATCCATGAGAAGCCAAAGACTATTAAAATGGATACACACTTGTGCAATGGTATAATTCATAGAGCTCAGCAAGGATGAACTTCACTTACATATAAACTTCATAAATCATCCCCAATTTACTCTAACAGGTTTAAGTCTGACATATTTAATTGCACTGGAGTGCAGTTGTTGCTAACAGTTCAGGGAAAGCATAAACACTTTACAAGGAGGTACTAACAAAGTTAAAAGTTGGAAATTATTAGAAAATCACACAGATTCATTAAGATCAACTTACCAGAAGCATATATTTATGGGTAAGGTATGATATTATTTTTTTTAGTATTTTAACAATGACAGGAGTAGGAAAGTATAAGGTGCCATTTTTGACAGCTGAGTATAAATATTCCGGTACTGTCTAGCCTTTACTGTTATTGATAATGGCTACAGAGAAATAGGGCACATGCATAACATGAATTAACATGGTTATAATAATACCACATAGATTGTTATAGTATTAGTTTAAGTATCAAACTAATTACAACATGTGGAAAACTGTGACGAATTGTGCAGAAGGAAACCAACAACAGCAACAAAATAAATAAATAAATAGAATATTCATGGAGAGGGCATTTTGATTGGTTCTGAAATGCATTTCTTCAAATAGAATTCTGTGGGTACTGTAGGGGGGTTGTACAAGTAGGGTCATGCATTTCCTGCTGTGATAAATTCTGCCAGTGAAATAGCACTGCTGTCACTTCACCCTCAGCACTGCATAAGTGATGACTATTTACTAGTTCTGAGTGATGACACACTGGATCAGTATATTTGAAAGAACTAACTAATCTGATATGCAGCCTCACCTGAACAAACACCATACAGAAATGGCTGACATTACATATGCGAGATATATTATAAACGGGTTGAAATCGATCTTCAGTAAAGCAAAGCAGTAGTACTCGCCCAGTAGTTACTTTGCAGACAAATGGATGACTATTGTGTTATATCTGAAAGAAAACACAAGAAATACAACATTTGACTTTTCTGTCAGAAAACAGTGAACTACTGTCTCTCAAATGAAAAAAATCTCCTCTACATGCTGCAATACAAATTCCTTTATGTTACTATGTCAATGCTGCATTCCTGCTGCACCCGAGCAATACTTATTTTGTACCAGCATAATACTTAATGTCATTACACTTTGTCTTATGCCTTTAACATGAACTGCATAGCACAGTTAATAGTTAATCATCAGCGTGGTGATATGACAAACAAAATGCATTTAGCAGTAAACAGTATAGAAAAAACATTTCAAGTAGTGATGAAACTCACTGATATATAATGTCAGTAGACCATGTACCACACATCATAGCCCACAGCTAACACTGCATGCATCAGCTTTAATCTGTGTGATACTACAGTAATGGTAGCACTACCTGAATTTCATGGCTTGTAGTGGAGGACTAGATGCTGCCTCTTTGGCTGCACAGGCATGTGTCTTGTACAGTCTTGCCAAATTAATTCTCTTGAGACTGCCATCAGCTGGCCACCATCACTGTCATCACTGCCTGAAGAAATGATAGTGACAGCTACACTGCCATTATGGTGTAGCTGAGTACCAGACCAATGCACAGGTATATGTAGAATGCAATACATGGTAAACAACCCGCATGCAGTAACAGAGTCATACTGAAGGGCACCTCCAGACTCATCCAGCAACAGAAATGGGTTTTCAACAGGCCAAGCACTTACTCAGTGACAATATGTGTCTGGGAGAGGGAAGTGTTGAAGAACTCCTCAGCAGCTCTCCTAGAGTTACAGACAGGTGTCATCAGCCAGGGTTCAAGTGCATTAACTGCAATAATAAATGGAGGGAGACCTGACAAAAGAAGGGGGTTACTACTAATCAATACATTTTCCAAATTATACCTACAGATATTATTATGGATAGAAGATTTTGTACTTACCAACAAGGTGACCATGGGGGAATACTCCCAAGCAGGAAGAGGCAGTGAAATTAGATGGTATGCCAGATGTGAGAATCATGAGCCTTGCCAGGATGCTAGACTAATATGGTGATGCACCCTCATACTTCACACACTACCTGGCAGATGATGGAATAGTGGTTCCTCCTGTTCCAGTACCACTCCCCCTGTGGTCCATATGGAGCCCTAATAGCCAGATGGGTGCAATCCTTCACAGTAAGCAACTTAGGAGAATGTGCCATCCTGTAGAAAGCACTCATGGTTATGGCTCAGTCCTACGTTGACACTGGTAGATGAATATATAGATCGACACATGCCAATAGTATGTGGCAGAACTGTTGAAGTATTCTCAAGACAGAAGCCTGAGAAATATCCAGTTTGTCCCCAGTTTGTTTCTAGAAGGTCCCTGTGGTGAGTATAATGAGACCTACACATACACTGATGTCCACAGTTATAGGAAGACCATACACTCCTTAGTCCATGTCTGTGGGCCATACACAAACTCATTAAAGCACTAGAAAATCCCTGTTGACTCCAAGTCTGTCTTTGCCTATATCTATGCATTCTAGGCTGCTGAGTACCACTAATCATCTGTAGTTTTGCCTGAACTGAGATAAGCCTCTGACTACAAGAAATAGTGAGTCTGGCAACTACAGCAAGCATCTTTTCCAGTTGCAAAGTAGACAGAAAATATGCTATTCCACCTTTCATAAGGCATGCACACATGACACAGAGGTGCATAAAAAAGTGACTATGAATCTCAAACAAGGCAGGTAAAGACCTTATTTATATACGTTTACCCTGTAAGTACAGTTAGTGTGAATACCTCCTGTAGTCTTATTGGGCTTGACATTACAGTAACACCTAGACATTTTTGTTTTTGTTACCTTTTATACTTGTTACGCTGAAGAAAACTGAAAAATATACTTTTATTTAAACTGATTCTTTTTGAAATATAGCAGTTTGACAATTTCTAATCACTGTTCTGACCTTCACTCACTCTTGCCTATACATGTCAATGTCACTATTATTGTTAAAGATTTTCTTATCAATTTTTAGAACAAAACGCCTTGATACTCAATCTTATTTAACGTACTTCATAAGCTAATAGCAGTAAAGGCAAAAAGCCAACTGTATTTTCATTTGCTGGATATCTGCAGCTATAAAAGCTACATTTTTGGTTACAGGCTTGTTTATCATAAGACCATTCTGTAAGATCCTACTTATCAAGACCCACTTATACAGTCTTCCATTCATTGATGAAGTTTCCTTTTTCATTTTTAACTACCATGAGGTTGATTTACTTTTTTTCACTAAGAGATTATATAGCTACAGGATAAAGGGAACATATTTACTTCAGTCTGTGTATTCCCTTACTCTGTGGGTGTGCAAACAAAAAGTTAGTATATATAAATAGCAGGGTAAGTAAGATGCAATGAGGGGGTATTAAGCTGAGTCAAATTAAATGATATTCAAAGGAGAAATGTGACAAACTAGGTAAAGCCTGCAGTTGTTTTTTTTTTTTTTTTGTTTTGTTTTTAATTAAAGCATACAGAAGGCTGTATTATTTTGAGTTAATTGTGTATTCTTCATAAAAGACTGAGTAAGAAAAAGTTTCAGTAAATCTTGCAGAATGTATACTGTACAGAATATGAGAGAGCTTTCAATAGAAATGCAACAGAGCAGTGAAAAGTGAAGATGATTACTCAAATGTGCACAAATCTGCATTAGGGCAAGACAATGCATTACCTTGTTTGGACTTTTACCCAGAAGCACTTGAAAGTTTCAAATGGGTATCATGCATTCAAATAGAAGAAAAACAGGATATATTGCCTGGAACGATTTTAACAAGAGAGAGAGAGAGAAGCAATGTGACTGTTAGGTAATCTGTAGCCTTATTTCTGGAGTGGACGCAGTTGACTGCAGTCCAGGACAGGGTTCCTGTTGGAAATTCCATTTCTTGTGAAAGTTCTCTGTTGCTGTCTGAATTTATATGTCAGACATAGGTAGAAATTAAGTATATTTTTAGCTTTTCACAGTAAGACATTCTGATAAGCAGTTAGTAGAGTTCTTTTGAATTTCAGATTCCTGTTTAAACACATTTTTGTGTAGCTTTAAACCTGAATGTTTATTGCTTCATTTTATTTATTTCTACTAAAGAGTTATATTGTTCCATTCTAAAAACATGTGGCTGACATTTTCTTAGTGCAGTGATATGTGTATTGAATTGATGTGAGCCCAATTATCTTTCAAAGATTTACTACTCAAGCAATTGAGACCATACCAGTATTTAACTGCTGAGTTACTTTAAGAGTAAATCATACTTGTGTTATTTGTGTGATGAAATGGTCTGACTGGTGGCATTGTTACGGAAGGGTGCTGGTACTGGAGGAATATCTTTAACCCCTTACTCTTTAAAAATTGTGTGTGTGTGTGTGTGTGTGTGTGTGTGTGTGTGTGTGTGTGTGTGTGTGTGTGTGTGTGCATACGTGTTTGTAGGCAGAAATAATATTGGAAATGTTTTCAGATACTTTTGTTATGATGACACTGGGATCAAAATTAGAGAGATCTGTGGTAGCCAATGACTGAAACTCAGCTTTACAGCTAGTCAGTATAAAACTTAAATAGGTGTGGCAGGTTTTGCCTATTACTCAGTGTAACAGTGTCCATTTACCTAACATTTTTAAGGTCAGTCCCCCACCCCTCAGAGCATATTATTTGATTGTCAGCAATGTGGATCATGACAGCATAATCCCTGACCATCATTTATTAATTTGAGGCATTAAGTCTGATTATGTACCCAATTAATCAAAGGGGGTAGAGTCCATAAATGAGACTTGTGCAATGGCATATTGTCATCTTGCAAACACACAACTTATCCTTTCCTATGAGTGCACATTTTAGTGTTTTTGTCTTTATATTTGATAATGTGTTCTGATTTCCAGATGGGTATCCATTTGACATAAAATTTTTGGTGAGTTGGCAGTCGTGTGTTTCATTGTGTGTTTCTGAGATTCTAATACTGTGTTCTTTGTATTTGTCTTTATATTTGATAATGTGTTCTGATTTCCAGATGGGTATCCATTTGCCGTACAGTTTTTGATGAGTTGGCAGTCGTGTGTTTCATTGTGTGTTTCTGAGATTCTAATACTGTGTTCTTTGCTGTAGCATTTAAAATGACAAAAAGTGTCATGTTTTCTATCCCCCTCCCCCCCAGAAATGTGAGTTATTTAACTCTAAAATCATAAAACACACAAAAAATAAGATTCAGATATTTACTAGCTGTCATCAAGAAATATGTTCTATGTTGGTTTGTTATATGTTTGTACTGAAACAAATGGCAAAAAATGAACAATCTAATGCCTATGCAGGCTTAAAGACTGTACTTACCAGTTGAGGATAATATCTCTCAACCCTTTTGAAATGCTCATACAATTTATCTGGAAAATATTTAGAGACATTCCCAGTCTGGAAAAGTTACCACAAGGTCTACACAAGATGCAGTAAACATTTCTGATTCAGAGACAGTCCTACAACAGTGCAACAACATGACGACATGCAGCACCATGGCAGGTTATCTGTACAGCCTTGCTAAATGTTAATAAGGCATTCTGGGAAGAGACATAAGCTAATTAGCCATATGCTCACCCTTGGAACTGCCTGCAGAAGGGAATTGTTTTCAGCTGATTGATTCAGCGAATTGCTCAGCTGCATAAATTGGCATGGCTGCTCCTGGCCACTCATATTCATCCATTCCAGTAAAGGTAAGTACCAGGGGGTCTTTTAGACAGGTAGCATTGGGGGTATGTAAGCATGTGTGTATATGAAGGGCTACATGTGTGTGTGTGTGTGTGTGTGTGTGTGTGTGTGTGTGTGTGTGTGTGTGTGTGTGTGTGTGTGTGCGTGTGTGTGTGTGTGTGTGTGTGTGTGTGTGTATTTGTGTGTCTGTATGTTTGTATATATGGAATGAATGTGTGAATGTATGTGAGGTGGGGTTGTGGGGTGAGGGCTGTCATACCTCCACAATCCCCTACACTAAAAAGCAACTACTGCAACATTGCTGGGCTGGGAAACACTAAACAGCATGGAGAACTCAAATCTCAAGCCTTTATGGCAGTAAAACATTATGGGGATTGGGAAGGAAATCACTAGACACCAGGAAGGACACTCACATCTCATGCATTAATGGCACTTGAACATACCAGGAAATGAGGAGGCACTATACACCAAGGAGAACTCTTACATCCCATGCTTTAACAGTACTTAAACATAATGTGGGTAAGGGGAAACACTGTCTACCAGAAGTTATACTTTAAATCATGACTTAAGGGCTTAGATAAAAGAAATCGAAAGATGATATAGGTCATGGAACCAGTAGACACCAGGGGTATTATAAATACTGTGTCTTAAAGGCATTGCAAAGGAGTCAAATCCTGTACCCTCCTACCCTCTAGAGAGAATATCAGTCCTTTTCATTCCACAGGGAGGAGATGGTAAAAACATCTAAAAGTAGAAAAAAAAATTACAAAGGAGGGTGAAGAAGGCTTCAGACTCTGTACCTTTGACATAGGAGGCAGCAGAAGTCTAGCTGGCTCAACCAGTGTCCTGCGCACTCCAGCCCCTCAACTCATCAAATGAAGAGTAAAAAAAAGTCAGTTCCTTCTTCTGGCACACCAGCCAGGTGGCCAGATGCATGACACACACCACTCTCCCCCCTGCCACAGTCATTCATGGCCCATTTCTGTGCCTTGCTCTTGACCATCATTCCTCACACTTAAAAATAATAATTCTTCTTTTAAACTGTAGAAAACTGCTTGCTAAAAATGTAGCAAAGAATGGACTGCTACAGCACTTAAGTTTTAATTAGTTAAAACAAAAATCTTTTCTCCTTTAATCTACAGCAAGATGTTTACTACAATGTAGCAAGCAGTTTCTACAGTTTATACACTGAACAGAGTGCTACAGTGCACAGATTTTAGTTAAGAAAAAATAATTGATTTTTGTTTTACTTTTAAACTGTAGCAAACTGCTTGCTACAATGTAGTAAGCCATTGCTACAGTTTAGACCACATGATGAGTGCTACAGGCTCAGATTTGATCACAAATGTAATACCAGATTTTAAAAAAACAGTATTGCACTACACTGTGATCAGGATGATGGATGGCCCATTGTGCTTTCTAACACTTTGTGCTCAGGGCAGTTACCCCTCTCATTCCACCAAAAGAATGTTAGAGAGCAGCAGCATTATCTTAAAATTTAGTTAGCATGGGATTATTTACTACATAATGATGATCTTGAACATTTTAAATGCCTGCAACAGTCCATGGATTAAAAGGGAGAGGGCAAAGACACATATAAACAAAACTCTCAATATCGTAGAGCAAGAATTCTAGGCAAAGGCAAAAATAATGGTGGGAGAAATGCACCTAATCAGGGACGGATTTTAATTATTCCTTTTATAAACTTAGAAAGTCTATAAAATAATAGTTTTTGCACTAGTATGTATCTACTGAAGGATATGAAGTGTAAAACTGTAATGTCTGGTATTAATGACTGACTGTAATCCATGATTTACGAGGGCAGGAAAAAAGAGACCTCAGAGACATTGTGACAACACGGGGACAGGAATATGTTGTATGTATGTATGTGTGTATGTGTGTGTATTTTATTCTGTATATATGCATTAGAAGGTGAATGGGGTGCCTGTTCCAATGCAATGCACGGGACAACAATTTTAACTACTGCATGAAAGTGCTAACATGCATTCACCGTACTTTGCATTGATTCAAAGACATGCAAATTAGTCAAACCACTGCATTGTGTAAACCTGACCATTTTAATGTAGCATTCAACTATGACCAGTTGCTATATATCTGAATCATTGGGACACTTAGTTACAGACTTTAGGTTTAAAGACATATACACATCTTTGTTCAAATGCAGAAGAAAACAATGCCCCATTGCTAAGACTCCAGCAAAAGATGAAACACAATCCACATAATGGTAACAAATAAAAAAGTGATGGAAACCACAGACCAAAAAAACACTAGGTAAAATGAAGCCAAACTTACATTTATTAATGAAAAAACAAAACAAAAATACAAGCTTTTAGGCAAAGTTCCACACACAGCTCTTGTCTTCTTCAGGTCAAATATAAAATTCATTCTCACTAGCAGCTTTTAAATATACCTGTTTTGCAAATCACATCACACACAGATGCAATGAAAAGTGTTCTCAGTCAAAGCACATTTCGTTAAATCTGTGCTATGATTTGCTGAACCTAAAGAAGAAGATGAGCTGTATATTTCTTTGTCTGATAGCTTGCTGTTTTACTTTATTATTTTATTAAAATATGTCAGGGTAAATGTGGATGTTGCCTAGTCTTCTCTGCTCTTTGCCTTCAATCTTTTTTTTATTTTTGCCATTGTCATATACAACATTATGTTCATGTAATGGATATCACTGCTCATGTATATAAATTTGGGGCTAGCATAAATTCAGTGACAGAAAATGTCACTTGTATGGAAATGTGTATACATTTTTTTTTCTGAAGTAATACAACTCAATAGAGATTAATTCTGACTATATATATTGCATTCTACTTGCCAACAGAAGTCATATACATACGCATAATGTAAACTGAGTACATTGCAACAAGCCATACTATCACTGTGAAATGCATTTGGTATCTATGCATAAGAAAAATATCTCAGCCCCTTTGATGGCTCTTGAAAAATATTCTGAGAATTATACTCAGACACTCAGGTAGGTAATGCACTTAAAATTATTTCACCTTTAGGACTTAAACGGCTAGCTTATCTGTGTTGCCATTACCGGAACAGGTAATGTTAGCATTTACATCTTTCTAATATTTTCATAGTCTGAAGAATGTATGCGTGTGTGTGTGTGTGTGTGTGTGTGTGTGTGTGTGTGTGTGTGTGTGTGTGTGTGTGTGTGTGTGTGTGTGTGTGTGTGTGTGCGCGCGCGCGTGCATGTGTGTGTGTGTGTGTGTGTGTGTGTGTGTGTGTGTGTGTGTGTGTGTGTGTGTGTGCGCACACGTGTATAAAAAAGTATAGATAGACAGATATTCATAATGGGATAAAGGTATAATGCAACATGCCAGATTTTTTATATAAAATGACTGTAATGCTTTGCATTCACTATGTGTGTTTAACAGGCTATATATTGCCCCCCCCCCCCACCTTTGACAGTTCTTATTAAAGGCTTCACAGAGGTATTGAGATGATCGTGTTTGTAATGCATTTAACTTTTTCATTAAAGCATCAGAGAATTATAGGCAGTTCAGTAATAATTTAGCTTCTGTGAGATAATGCCATGTACAGTTCAAGAGGTTTTGGTGCTGGCCTCTCTAGTGAGAGAAAAACAATTATACTTGGCAAAGTTATACACATTTTACATTTTATGTAATGACAATTAAATGCAGAAGTTGTATACACATTCTTAGTAGAAACTCAGTATACTGTAATATATCAGATTGTGACTGCAGACTGATCTGCCCTACAAGTATGCATTCACTACCTTTTGTAAGAGGACATATCTTAAGCCACATTTTGAAGCTCATACTAAAACCGGGTCTGAATGGGGAGTAGTAGTGCTAAATGAATTCATCCTTACATCTGGTGAGTACCTTCATGAGGTAAACCCTGTTTTCACAAAATTTCACCAAGGTGACACTGAAATATAGACTGTATTTATATAGCATATATCATGGACAGAAGTAGGTCAAAAACTAAAAAAGATAGCTGGGTACGCAAGACCCAGGATAAAAAAAGTGTCCAATCCTGGTAGGTGCACTGGTGCCAGGTCTGGAAAAGATGACACTCTAGAATTCTCAAAATACAGAAACATTACTACAATGAGGCCAGGCCAGGCCCAGGGGGAGGATGGCCCCCCCTGTTGTAGAAGGAAGTAGCAGTCCACAAAAATCACAAAAACTGATAGGCCAAAGAAGAGCCATAAAGACCATAAAGTGGACTCGTGAGGATAAGAAATAAATTATGTATTGTTACTATTATGCAAAAAGCCCAGAGTTTCCAGACACAAGATATACAAAATGATTATGCTACCAATCCATGTAGCCCCATATGAATTTCAGAAGGACTCATTACTGGGCACATTGCGGGTACTGCAAAGAGCACTTTTGGCTGACATCAAAGATTGAAACAATACTAATTTCATGAACTTCAACTGTACTATGACTTAGGAATGGGGTCCATTCCCGTCATAGTATTAGAAACCCAAAAGATTTGGAGAAATTAAAAAAAAACTATAGTTGCAAGTATAGAAAACTTCTGGAAGAACCTCCTGTTGATCAGGAATGAACACAGGAATGGTTAAGGAGAGGCAAATTCAAACCAAGAGATGAAAGGTTAATATTGGCAGCCCAAGATAGTAGGTTACATACACAATGGTTTACAAAGTCAATTGAACATGTGGGAGAAACAGACAAATGTAGGTTTTGCAAAACCGAATTAGAAACAGTTGCACACCTATTTGCTGGTTGTGACACACTAATGGTAGAAGGACTGTATACTGAAAGGCATAATAATGATTGTGCAAACATTATGGTATTGAAGTGGATGAAAAACACTGGAAACATGAGACATAACACATCATAGAAAATGATGAAGTTTATATCACAAGGGATCACCCATTATCAACAGTTCAAAAGACAGATGCTAGAAAACCAGAAATAGTGGTCCAAGAAAAGAAGACAAAAGTAACATTGATCATTGAAATTACTACACCCAGTGACTACAGTTTCTTGCATACAGAGAGACACAAAGTAAAAAATATCAGGATCTGCAGGCAGAAATGAGCAATGTGGAAGAAAGATACCCAGACAGTTCCAATAGTAGTTGGAGCAATGGGTCTTATAAAAAAGAATTTACAATCGTATTTAGA
Organism: Protopterus annectens; assembly: GCF_019279795.1. Taxonomy (NCBI): domain Eukaryota; kingdom Metazoa; phylum Chordata; order Ceratodontiformes; family Protopteridae; genus Protopterus; species Protopterus annectens. The sequence continues at coordinate 747,604,523 of NC_056748.1, forward strand.
TATGTTACCAATCCATGTAACTCCATACGAACTGCAGAAGGAGTCATTACTGGGTACATTGCAAGTGCTGCAAAGAGCACTTTTGGCTGACTTCAAAGACTGAAACAATACTAATTTCATGAACTTTAATCATACTTTGACTTAGGAATGGGATCCATTCCCATCATAGTATTAGATACCCAAAAGATTTGGAGAAATTAAAAAAGAGAGGGAAACTTTCTGGAAATATTACAGTTACTTAAACTATCCATTTAAGACCTCCTTCTTTAATAACGTAAATGCAGCTCAACAATAAACCTGGCTTGGCATATTGTAATGGTTAGAACAGGATTTTTGTATTATTAACTATCATTCCTATGACAAAAGAATATGATGCTTACTTGCAGTGTAATGCATAATATATACAGATATATTATGGGCATGCACTGTATATGACACTGTGACCAGAAGCCATATATCCACATTAATGTAGACCAAATAAATTGTAACTTTACAAGAAATAGCTGTGCATAGCTATAAATTAAATGCAATATCCCAATAACCCTATAGTAGTTCTAATAAAACAAATCTATGGGATGATACTTGGATACTCAGCTACTTTCTTAACCTAAATCAGTTTCTCCCTTAACCATTTATTGGCCCAGGTATTTTGCTGGGACCAGAATAAAGATTTTTGATCATAACACGTCTCTATCCATAACATAAAGACTATTTTGAAGAAAAAAATCCTCACTTTTTCTTCTGAAGTAATTCCATCTCACTACAGACATTTTCTAGGCATGTATTGTATTTACCACCAGGAGCGGAAGTGACATATCTACCTGTTACAGAAATCAAATATAAAGCAGCTTGTCAGGCTTTGAATACAAAATCCCTGTAATGCCAGCATTCTTTTTTAATATATTTGTTAATTGGGTGAGCTGACTTGATACAAGCGTCCTATTTCAGGGTAACCTAGAAGCACCCTCTGGTTAGGCAACTTGATCAGAATCACACAGCAGACATTAACAGCTTAGAGCCTTTATCCACATATTAGAAGGAATATCTCAATCACCCAGTGGAAAATCTTAGTAAAATTTTCAGACAGTTGTACATGGATATGTAGGTATGTACTGCAGAAACAAATGTGAGTCTCCCATTAACTGTTTAAATGCAGTATACATTGTCATGTTTAATAAAGAAATGTGTGCTGGTAGCAACCTTTCATTTACAATAAAGGTCACTTTTCATTCCTGATGTAATGTAAACTCAAAACAGAAATGTTCTGGATAAGTATCGCATTTGCCATCTTGAAAACAGGCATACACCAAACACTGCTGAAGCTCAATATAATGTTGCAGTTTGGTGACATGCACATCTGAATGGTTATATAATTCTTTGGGAAAGAGTCTACCAGTACAGTATTTGGTCTGTGAAGCAGTGTACTTTTTTCTAGTATTTTTATAATATAGCTAATATTCAGCTATGGACTGCGCTTATATTTACTTTTAGTTGCAAAGGTAAAAGAGCACCTGACCTACCCATGAGAACAAGGAATATGCACAAGTATCGTATAAACTAAATTTAGCAAACATTTCAAGCTATCAGATTCTAACAGATAAACCCCCAGTACTATGTAGTGTTACTATAGTAATAAAAATACGATTATGAAAATGAGCTGTGTTTTTACTCCTTTCATGAAATTCAATAGTTTCAGTTATTTCTGCACAGGTAATTCACAAATAATAAACCCTTATGATGGAATGTTTATTCTTAGAATGTAAAGAAAAAGAATTCACATGGGCTGCCACGGTGGCATGTCATTTATCATAACTGCTTCAGAGAACCTGGTTCTCTAATATGATTCTTAGACTGAATATCTTCGCAGTGGAGTCTGGGTGTCTTTTTTTTGCATCTATGTGGAGTTTTTTACCAAGTGCTTCAATTTTGGCACAAATCAAAGGCATGCCACAATGTAACAGAGATTGCCCACATTGTCAGCAGGCATGTATGTTGTGTGTAAGTGAGATGGTGTTTTGCATTGGGTTAGAGCTCCATTTAGGATTAGTTTTATAGCCTTGCACCATCAGGTATCATGGTAAGTTTGGGTTTCCCTGTAACCCTGAAATGGATTAAGTACGTTATTATACAGTGGATTAGTGGATGAAAGAATACATATAAAATGTCTGTAAATAAAAGTGGTGATGGTTATTTTTTAAATAAAAATAATTTTCTCTTCCACAGGCAGGTAGGCCCTATGCTTTATACTTTCTGACTAGACATGCCATTAATAATTTGAATATGATCAATTCAAAGATTTTCCAGCTATATGAATGTAGTCATAATAATAATAACCATTTGATAACCAGGAAGGACCTCTAGAAACACAGGACCATTTCAGGGATATGGAGGGGTTATTAAATAAGGAAAGGGTAGAATTTCAGATGTAGTCCCTTAAGAAGGACAATAACAACCAAAGTACTTTGTGAACTAAACTAACATGAGGATTTACTAGTATGGATGACTGTAAGTAGGAGCATTGAAAATAGGACAGAGGTAGCTGGAATTTATTGAGAAATGTATCAAAGGAACCAAGGTGTTGGGAGAGGAAAGGTTTTTGAGTGGAATGAAGCCAGTCATAAGTTTGGACTGCAAGTTGGAGACTGCCTTCCCTACCAGAGATTGATAAAACTGTATCTGCTAAGAAAAATGGATAGAGGAATGTTAAATGAAAAAAAAAACAGCTTTTGTAGAGTTTATAGTTAGACTAGAACATAAACTGCAGTTAAGGGATAATCAGTAGGGCATACAAATAATGTATAATAATTATAAGAATCAATCAAAAGAGATTACCAAAGACTGAGAAATGAGAATAGAAAGGTAGTATACAACAGAACAATGAGAGATAATTGTATGGCTCCTAAATATAAAAAAAATCTAGGAGATTTAGGATTTTTTCATGGAAGTGTTTACTTAGGTATTTTTATAATCCAAGTAAACTTCAGAGAATTGTTCCACTGGTTTTCAGCAATTGTTAGAGGTATGATGGGAAAGAGTGGATTACTTTTTTTTTTTTTTTTTTTTTATGTGTGGGTAGAAACGTAGCAATGCAGAAGTGTTGGGGGATCAAATTATTGTATCTAAGGAAATGATTATTTTGATCTGGAATACACAAATTGAATTGTCTAAACAGAGTAAGGTGCTTCAAAGTTTAAAGCTTTTGGCTACCCAGAAAGTATTTTCTAGAAAATGGAAATCAAAAGCCAAACCAACCATAACAAAACTATTGAACTAAGGAATTGTAAATGCAATCTTTGGAAAAGGAAAGGAGAAAACTACATAGAAATGAATGGAATCGGTGGAACAATGCATGCAAAATAATTTTCAATAAAATAAGTGCAATTTCAGGGAATGCAGAACTTAAGTAACATAAGTAATGTTAAATTAAATAATAATTTTTAAAAATAAACCATCTATGAATAATGCATGAAAAGTACAACAATCTATGTAATGGCCTGTTTGCATTTTATAATTGAATATGTATACCTGTCACCGTATAATATGTAAAATTAATAAAGATATTTAAAAAGGGTCTTCATTAGTAAATGATTTACAAAATCTGCAGCAATCTGTGTCTGTGCACCTGTAAGTACATGAGTATTAATGAAATACTTATCAACTAACTCCAGTAAATTATTCAAGCTACAGCTCATTTGACACATAAAGTTAGGAGCTTTACTCAATATTTTTGCACTAATCCAGGGTGTTCCAACATGAGTGTCCACTTCTCATGTAATGTATTTTAATACTATTATCATCAGCATTGTAAGTTACTGGAATATCATTGGTATAATATCCACTTTTCCATTATTACAATTATTGCAGGATACATACATATGGGGCAACATTAATATTTACGTGTATCAAATTGCTGTTCAAAGAGAGTATGTTTCTACAATGTTTGCCTGTTGCTTTTAATGTTGTCTAAAACACATTGAATAAACATAGGTGTATAGCCCCTTTTCTCACAGAGGGTTTTTATATTTTCTAAACCCACTTCACAAATTTCATAATTTGAATTTCACCTTGATATTCAAATACCTAATTATTAGTTATATTTTTTATGTGGGGTGCATGTACACTATTAGCATGTAATAGTTTGGTTGGTTTTCTTTATCAATTAGAAGAAAACAATTTTATCAATATCACTACAAATATCTAAATGCAATAAATGAACAGATGAAGAGATGCTGAAAAAAGAAAGAAAATTACAAAAACTCTCTTTAATCTTTACTATAAACTTGTCACACCATTTTTGTTATGATTATACATAAAAAACAAATAATACATAAAACAAACAGATGGTTAATGTTGGCTTGACAATATTAATAAAACATCACAGGTCATTGTTGTCAAAGAAGGACATTAATCTTCTATGCCATGATGCCAATCAAGGGAATGTCTTTCTAGAAAAAGCCACTAGTGTTAGAATGTTTGATTGCTTGTAAATGCCACATATAAAACTTTTCTGCATAGTATTCATCCTGGGAGCCATAGACATCATATCTCTGTTATGTCAACATTATTTATTTTTGCAATATCACTTATTAGTGTAGATTTACTTCCGCAATATTTAATCTAGGACTCTGTAGTGAAGAAGAAATATTTGGAGTAGCTTGTGTTACAAGACTTTGATGCAAATATTTTCCAAACAAAAATATTCCGAGGACTTAGGAATTGCTTGTTCCCCCTGATGGCAATTTGCAGGTGTAAATGTCTCTGAATGCTGAATATCATCAAAGGAATGTATATACCTATGTTAATTTGCTAAATATTCTTATAGAAAAGGAAATGGTTGTCTACACTACAGAGGTACAACAGAGGACAGAAAAAAAAATAAAATCTTTATAATTTGTATTTTACAAACATTGCTATTTAATGACATTTAGAAAACTGGTAATTGTACCTTCTCCAAACAAATATTATTGTATTAGTACAAAACCAAAGCCAGTCTACTAACTTTATTGATTATAAAAACTGATACTTATTTTACCTTTTTGTCTTTAATTGCACCCAATTGGCTGGAATTATAGTTGGGTTTATCCTTTCTTCCATTCCAGTTTAATGCTCTTGGAATTTGAACAGCAGTTTGGCACATACCACAGTCTCATTCATCAAAGTAGTGGGTGCCAGCCTCTGACGTTTACCAGTTCCACCCAACCTTTGATACAGTATGCCCACTACAAATCAAGAAAAACAAATTTGACACACATACTCGTACAAGTATGACTAAGTGTTTATCTTCATGACTTATATGTAACATCAATATCAACTAGTGAAATGGAGGGATGTGTATGGATTGCTAGGAAACCATATGTGATCTTTTGAGGGTGTCCCCTCATATACCTACCGATAAATAAGTATATATCTGACTGCTGACCTTCATTTGATCAGATCACTTGAGCTCCAGTCACAGTTGCTTAAGCATGAAGACTTTAGTTGGCAGTTGCTTGTGTTATGTTGCTCATGTCACATTTGAGTGAGATCACAGTACTTGCATTATAATGATTCGAGAGTGGTCCTGTGCACATCAGAGAAAGAACAATACAGGTATTGTCCTTTATTGATAACTCCATCTCTGAGATTCAGTGGCCTGTTAGTGAGAGTAAAAAGTAAATAGGCTGCAAGCCCAAACTCCCACAGAAGAGAAAGGAGGCAGAGGAGGCTGATACCTGCAAAAATGTTTTTCACTTGTGCCACATTTACTCAAAATATGACAACATGGAGCATACATAAAAACAAATTATGTGCTGTGAGTTAAATATTCTTTTGTAGCCAAACTATTCTTATGTAAATGTATAAGACTCAATAAGATATATTATACCTCTTCAGGAATTCTTCATGTTTGGTCTGTGATGGAGATGACTTCAAAGTAGTAAAAATGTCCAAGGTGGTAGAAGCTGAAATATATCCTACAGAAAACTGTCAGAAGTACCAAGGTGTCAATGGGGCCTAATTCCAGGAGTCACGTTCCAAACAATAATACTTGCTGGAGTTGTAAATTGATAACCAAGTCGTCATGGCATAACTGTGTACAATGAATGCATTTTTGAAGCAAGCAACAGAAGAAGCCAATGTACAACATAAATGCTGTTTGACATTAGAAATTATAACAAATGAGCTACCAAGTAGGAAAAGATTTGCTAGACAACTGTCCACCCTTGCCACCTCAGAGGAGAACAGCAGCTTCCACACATTAACTTTAGATAAAACCCGAATTGTTTGCTAATGTCCATGTTGAGAAACCTTCTGATGCACTTGGTTTCTGCCTGGAAAGAAAATCAGGAGATGAATTAATTTATTTAGTAACATTTCTGAAGTCATTATTAGAAGGATCATGGATACTTCATAATGGGTACTTGAGCACAGGGCCCATGTTAGCATTTTGGGGGACCCAGCAAATTTCAAGTTGAGGGCCCCTAGGCACTTCCAGTGTAATTATCACCCTGCCACTGCCACCCCTCTTAAGCAACCTTTTAGGTTATGCTGCAAGCTTTTAGAAGTAATGCACACAGTCTGACTTCTAGCTACAATGCTCTTGCATTACAACAGGTCAGTGTACCACATTATGTTGGCCCATCTCACAAAGGGACATTCACAGTTACTGGTATTTAGTTGCAACAATGATACATCACAACAACTGTATGTAACTGTCTGGACTTGGGTGAAATAGCACCCTAGGCCTACTGTTTCAGGACCCCCCCCCACACACACACACACCCTCCAGTCCTCCACATACGATGCACATAACTTTTTTTCCTTTCTTTTCTCACATTTTGCCTTATTCTTCAGCTTTTTCAAAACACCATAACTTTCTGTATGCTAAGAACTAAATTACATTTTGTTTCCCTTTTTACACAACCTTTTCATCCAGTGATGGCATAAACAAAAATTATGATCAAAAGAAGAAGATATTCAGTGTTTCTGTTCAGCTTTAGTTTTCCTGGCATCCTTTCAACACACCTTTCCTAACCAACACAGCACAGTAGTAATCATTTAGGAAACAACACAAAAAGACAGGATCCAAGAAGCTGTAGGGTTACAGATGCACTTTAAAGCATTTTCCCAAGCTTTTAATCCAACGGTGGCCTAAATTAAAATTATGAGTAAGAATTCTCAAAAGCCGATTTCACACTTCTAAAAACTAGTGTGGTCTCCTTTAAGGCCCCTGAGCCAGTGGTAAACATTACTCAAACCGCTGAATCACTTACAAATGCCTTCTACCAGCACCTACAGGACTGCATGGATCAGGCAATCCCAAACAAAACTAAGACTCTCTGTACCAAAGGCAAGCGTCCAGTCTGGTGGACCCCAGCCATAAACAAGCTCTACAACAAAAGGAGGAAGCTACTACAAGATAGAGCAAAATCCTTGAAAGGTAAGACACCTTTGATCATTATAAGTAAAAAACTAAGAGCTCTCATAAAATCATCCAAGGCAAATTTTGAGAGAAAAATCGCCAAGGACTCTAAAGACAATCATAAGGCCTTCTTTAGCTATGTTAGAAACCTAGGAGGAAACTCCCAGATATGCTCAGAATTAGTTCAAAATGATGTGAAAATTACTGAACCTACACACATTGCCAACATACTGGCTGACAGGTTCAGTGCAAACTTCTCCCCCCCCTCCCCCCCAAAAGGAGAGATATTATTCCAGAGGATTGTAGCCCCGCAAACATCTCCAACGCCCAGGTGAGAACTGCCCTCACTAAGGCAAAAAACACAGCATCCATGGGGCCGGATGGTGTCCCCGGCTGTGTGCTTCATGAACTCAATGAGGAATTAAACCCACAGTTAGGACAGCTGTTTAATCTTAGCCTCACCTCAGGATACGTACCCAAGGAGTGGCGCACGGCGACTGTGGTCCCACTTCATAAGGGCGGTGCCTCCACAGACCCTGGAAATTACCGCCCCATTAGCTTGACAAGCCTTATCTGCAAAGCCATGGAGAGGATCATAATGGAACTTATAAATAAAGACATAGGGAACTTGCAGACTTTGGATCCAACTCAGTTTGGCTTTGTCAAAGGCAGATCCTGCCTCTTAAACTTGGTTGACTTTTTCGAGACAGTCACCAAGGCCATTGATGAGGGAAAGGCAGTCCATACAGCCTACCTCGATCTGGCAAAGGCCTTCGACACAATACCCCACTCAGGTATCATCGAAAAACTCATCAGCTTGAATGTAAACCCATACATCACAAGATGGGTTGCAAACTGGCTAAGTGACAGAACCTACAGGGTCAGAGTTGCTGGAGCCATGTCAGACTCAAAGCCTGTCACAAGTGGTGTCCCACAGGGCTCAGTCCTGGGTCCACTCTTGTTCGGCATCTACTTTTCTGAAGTACAAGCAAACACAGGAGGGTTATGGCTGACAAAGTTTGCAGATGATTGCAAACTGGGCGCCATAGTCGAAAACACATCTGACACAGATATCCTCCAGAAGGGCCTCACAGAAATGGATAACTGGTGCCAGAGCCATGGCCTGAAGTTAAACGCCAAAAAATGCATAGTCATACCCTTCGGGAAAAACAAGGTTACCCCTAGCTACCATATAGGTGGCAATCCACTGAGCACAGAAAAAGTCATCAGAGATCTGGGGACCCAGGTTGACAGTAGCCTTTCGTTTGACACTCATGTTGCTAAAGTAGTTAGGAAAACCTTCTATATCACCCACCTGATCATGAAGGGATTCACATCTAGATCAAGGGAGGTCATCGTCCCCCTGTACTCATCACTTATTAGACCTATGATTGAGTACAATGCCCCGTTCGGAATGTATCTGACCAGACACCTGCTGCAGCTTGAAAGGCCCCAAAAGTTCCTCACCAAAAGGATAAAGGGTCTCAAAAATATGTCTTATGCTGCCCGACTGAAAGAACTCCAGCTCTATTCAGTCTCATACCGCTTGCTCAGAGGTGACCTGTGCCTGACATATAAGGCCATGTCAAACCCAGATTTGATGAATATGCTTCACCTCAAAAAATCTAGATCCCTCAGAACCACAAGGCGGGAGACTTAAACCTTGACACGGTTATAAATAGAACGTGCTGGAGGGACAGATTCATCACCCAGAGACTCCCTATGCTGTGGAACAAAATCCCGGTACATGTGAGGCAGAGCACCTCTCTGGCCTTGTTCAAGAGGAATCTTGACCAATGGATGGGAGATTGCAGATATACCCCAGGGATTACTTCAGTGTCACTGCTTGACAGAGGCACAGCAAAATGATAGGCATAGTTTTTATTCAAACTAAAGGGGTGGCGAAAGCCACATAACTATGGGTTAGGCTTATAAATGCCCTTGGGCAGATAGCCTAGTATGAACCTATGAACCTATGAACCTATGAACCTATAAAATAATTTCAGTCTTATTTTCATTTTTTTGTCTTTCAAGGAAGGTATTAAGTTGTGCCCAAGGCTAAATGGTCAAAGCTGGCAAATTAGTAGCTCATAATAAGCTAGCAAGCCAATTGCTGTGAAGATACACAGGTCTATCCCAGAATACTGCCTGCTTCCCTAACCTCCCCCCAAAATAAAGCAGTCACTGCTTATCGATCCCACTGGTGCTAGATTGGGATGAAATCAGAGGTACAAACTGCCACAATCATGTATTTCAAGAAACTGCTGACATACATTTATATAGCATGCCCCCTCACTCCTCACCCGTAGCCACCAAAGACAGTCACCAGTATACATTCCTTAATGTATGATTGTAAAGAATGTGAAAAAACAATGATTACAGTAATGTATTCTACTTCATTGCTCTTAGACAGTACACTGCCCCTACAGACGTTGTAGTAACCTTTTTTGTACACCTGTGAGGTCTGTTAGAAAAGTAAAACAAACATTAACCACAGTATCCTTAGGCCAAACATAAGCTATACTGATCTCCTGTGCACACATCTAAGGTTTTACAGTGATGAAAATTAAAGAAGTAATAACCACACAATCCCCCCCCCCCCCACACACACACATACATATGTAAGCTAAAGTAGTTTTCTGTATACACACATCTAAGCATGGCTGGTTTTAGAATGGGTGTAGTTGAGGGCAGTTGTCATTATCAGCCTTATCCTAACAGGGTCATATCACAGCCCTGCTCAGGTTAAAGAGCATAATCAGAAAATTAATACATGTTTTTCTCCTCATTTTTTCCCAAACAAGAAATAGCTTTTGTGAGGCTCCCCACACAGTCAAGGATGACTGAGAGCCTCCTGTATCCATTTATACAGTCTAGGGAGTATGGGCCACCAGAATACTAGAAGACCTAAGTGTCTGAATGTTTTATGATATCTTTTATGCCTTACTTTTGAAATAAAATTACTTGTTAGTTGTATTTTTTACTGATACCCAAGAATAACGTGTCCTAACATTACTGGGTGTGTGCACAGATAAAAATTAGAATTTTGCTCTGTCTTTTGTATAAACTTTGATTTGCTGGTAAATCATTCAAAATTACAGCCAGTCAATAAATCCAGTCATCAGAGTTTTATACTTATTGTCCAAAAAATTCATGTTTATGCAACAGCTGTTATTCTATTAACTTTTTAAGTGAATTAGAGTAATATTCAAATTGTGATCTTGATTTTGAGAATTTATTTTGCTATTATTTTTGGCACTGAGATGAATTCTTCAGGAAAGAAGTTGAGAGTTATAGTATCGGGTTTTCTGCCAGTATTTATAAAACTCCATGAAAGAGAAAACCATCCCTGAGGAAGGTATGCAGTGAGATGAGTCAATCTGGGCTGTTGATCTCTCTAGTGTTTATCTTGCTCGTATCCATTATCAACTTTATCCTAAAAGGGTCATATCACGGCCATGTTCAGGTTAGGGACCATAATCGTGAAATTAATACATTTTTTAATCCTTAGTTTTTCCCAACCAGCAGCAGCTTTTGTGGGGCCCCTACACAGTCAAGGATGACTAAAGGACTCCCTGCAGCCATGGGTATTGCAGGTACCTAATGCTGGCTATGTTGTTAGTTTTAGTGGAAATAATGTCCACCAGTAGGGTTTGTGGCACTACATCAGTGGTAAAATATTTAATGGAATTGAGAAGCCTGTTAGCTGATAAAATACTGTTACTATAACCAGAGATATCTTTGAATTTTAGAGACACAAATAAGAGTTATTATCCACCTGGTTTCTTAAGTATACAAGATCACTGTACTAGCTTTTTTTGGTTTGACAGACATGTTACAAATTATCAGGACAGCATAACTTGCTGTGGTTGGGGGCCCCCAGCAACCACAGGGATCGCTGGTGCCTAAAGCGAGCTATGTTTGAGGATTGTAAAAGACCAGACATGTTCCTTACAGAAATGGGTCTGAAGCTCTGAGATCCTGCTAAGAGATGCAATAATCTTCAGAAAAAGCGCTCTCCAAGAGATGAACTTTAAAACTGCCAAACCTGTGGGTTTAAACATGGGCAGGTAAGCCTTCTAATAATGATATTCAAGGGCTAACAAGTAGGAGATTCTTCAGAGAAGTTCAGAGATACAAAACCCCTTTAATAAGCAGCTTGACCAGTCATGACTAGACAATAGTCATGATCTATACTAGTTCATAAAGTGTACAAAGAGCTTGCAAATGCCAGCTAATTGCTTTAGAGTGATAAAACCCTAACTGTGGCTTACAAGTCGCATGTTTAATTACTGGCCTAGTCACTGCAAGAAGAGACAAAAGAGTCAGCAGTCAATATCTACTGAGTTTTCTCAAAGAGCTGAATGGTACATGCATATAAGCTAGTGTTTTACCTGATTTTCACAGTTCTGATGAAGTCTTGGATGATGAAAGTGCTTGACTGTGTTCTTATATTCATTTTTTATACCTGTGTGTGGAATTAAAAAATGTTTACAGTATTTGAGTCCGGGTTTTGGCTACTGTTGAGGGGTTGTTCTGGCTGTTTTTGGTGTTTTTGACCACTCTTCACACTACGTGTTGTTCCTACTTTTCTCAAAGAGGTGAATGGTGCATGCAACCCTGGGGTTGGCACTCTCTTCCTGCTAGAATCCCTTGTGGGCAGTAGGCGTACTTGAACAGTCACCCATGGCAAAATGCTATTTTCCAACAAAAAAGCATGTATACTCTGAACAGTGTATCTTTCAAGAATAATGCTGAATTGTGATTTTCGCAAAAGATAAGCTCAGTCATATAACCCATCAAGGAAGTTCCAATTATTAGATTAGTCATTAGAAGTAATTTCATCCTAACTAATATTTTATTTACATGTTTAAATGAAACATGCTTCTTTTTAAATAGAAATTTGAACAAGAAGAGACTAGAAGTAAACATAAAAATTCAAAAAAGAACAGATTAGATCAGCAAAAATAAAAGACAGTTTGAGGCACCAGATGGCATAAACACGATACAAAAATTTCACATAGAAATGTATCACATCATCACAAAAAATGTTGTCAACATGAAGTGAAGAATACAGCAATAATGCTAAATATAATGTGCAAGTGCACAGTAACAACCATAGAAATCTTCCACACACTCAGGAAATGTTGTACATTAAGTGACATTACTAATCTAAGCAATGAATGTAAACCATCAATACATTATAAATGTTGAGAACAACGTACCAAAGCAGAAGGTAGTTTATTAACCAACAACGATGTCACAATGAAATCGAATTTGACCTAGGTTTCGTCCCTCCTTGGACTTCTTCAGAAACACAAATAGTAACTGCAAATATACTTTAATATATACAAAAGTATTCCACCCTCCAATTACTCAATTAAAAAAAGAATATTATTCTTAAAGAAACAGCTAAAACAACTATTTAGTTAAAATGATTACTCAAACAATATATACATAAAACTAAAAAAGAAGCTTATAAAAACCAAAAAATATATATGTGTGTATATATGATGTAATAAATGTATAAACACATATGCATGCACAAAAAACATTTTATTTACCTTTTGCCCAATATATGTTTCAACTTGAGCAAAGGTTTGATGGTTATATAATCATTGATGCCAGGGTAATTCTGTGCATCCAACCTAATCTGCCATCTTAATTCACATATATCTAAATGTATATCTAAAGTCCTACGCTGTGCATCACCCTTAATTTTTTGCAGTACACAAAACTTAAAATTATGACTACTGTTACCAATAATATGCCTTGCTAAAGCATTGGTAGATTTTTGGTGCCTGATATCTAAATTGTGTTCTCTAATTCTCTCTCTAAAATGTCGACTGGTTTTTCCTATGTAAAAAATGGAACATACCTGATATTTTGCTATGTAAACCACATTTTGAGCATAACAATTAAAGTGTCCCTGAATGGTAATAATGCGATTGTTAACTATAAGTTTTTCACCTGTAGTTAATATATATTGACATGTTGAACATCTTCCACATTTATAATTACCCGGTATCCTGTTGTTAACTGGAATTTTTATAAGGGAGGAATTCTCAAAAATATTTTTCAAAGATAAATCCTTCTTATATACAAAATTTGGTCGTCTATCTATTTTTGCCCACACATTTTTGACCAACTTTAATATATCCCAGTTTTTATTGATCATCCATTTAACCCATTGGGCTTCCATATTATACGTGGTAATAAAAGACAATGAAAAATCGTGTTGTGTGGCTGTAGAAATTTTTAATCCATTTGTATTTTCAGAACTAAGAATGGGTTTATAAAACCCCGTTTTGTCTTTTATTCCTAATTTCATTGAATAGATCGCCACACAAATCCTGAAGATATCCCATATTTAAAAACAGTCCCACCATGAATGATAATTCATCCTCAAATTCCTGATAATCTGTCACCATTCTGGCCACTTGCACCATTTGCCCTTTTACAATGGCTTTCTTTTGTTGTCTAGGATGCTAGCTACTATAGTGCAAATAGGAATTGGAAAAAGTAGGTTTTATATAAATTCTAGATTTTAACCTACCTTGTAAATCTATATTTAACCTCACATCCAAATAGGAAATGGTATCAACCCTAATTTCTTTGTGTAAACTTCAAGAACCAAACTGTGTTATTAGTATGTAAACTAAACAGGCAAAACAAACTACTGAAAAATAAAGTAGAGAAGAAACCACACAGTAGCACAAAACGAATGATTAAGCGCTTTTCGTTTATTCCAATAAACAAACTTCTTCAGATCAAGTAAAACAAAAATTCACAGTTTAAATACTCACTGGGCTAATACTTACAAAGTCAATTAACTACTTAAAGTGAAAGCTGACTTATAAAACATGCCCTATTTAAGAACATAACTAGACTGAAAACTGCTTTTAGAATAAAAGTAAAAATCCAAATAGTTGGACTAAAAGTACAACTAGCGTTGTTTATTAAAAATGTGCATGTATAGCCTGCTACTAAGCTGATAAGGCAAAAGGTAATAGTTACAAATACGTAAAAACTCCGCTGGTGTTTAAAAACTGAGTTGATACAAACACCTGTGTTGTGCACTAAGCTGTGTATGTTTGAGCACATCAAGTGTACAAAACATAGTTGGTAAAAAATAATAATATACCAAGGTAAAACTACAAATTCTCAGCAAGAAAAAAATATATGTATATAATATATGTAATACTCAGCAAAAAGTACTCAGGCAAAAGATAAACATAAGGTCACTATACCGAGGTGCTCAAAAGCATTAGAATAACTGTGTCATACTACATGGAAAATGATCTGACACAGCCTACCTGTTAAGGCTTCTAAGTTTAAGAACACTACTTAAAGAACAGTTCTCATTTAGACCTGGTGAACTGTAAGCGTTGAGTCTAATTTGCCAAAACAGCTCTCGCTCTTCTAACTTGAGTGGGAGAGGGGCACCCCTGAAATCCTGTGTGATTTGGTCAATAATCAAAAATTTAAACATGTGGTTGGGGTAAATTGAAATGTGTTTTGCTAGTGCATTATCAAGTTTCTGCTTCCTGATTGCATAAATATGTTCATAAATGCGGTCACGTAGGTGTCGTTCTGTTTTGCCCACGTAGAAAGCTGCACAGGTTTGACACATAGCTAAATAGATCACCATTCTTGAATTACAGTTAGCTCTTAGGTTCAACTTATATTCATAGTCGTGAACTTTAAATCTATTAGATTCCAAGGTGTATTGACAGAAGTTGCACGCCTGGCTTTTAAACATGCCAGCTGTCATTGTTTTTTTAATATTATGATGTTCAAGGAGAGCTTTGAGATTTTTTGCCTTTCTATAAACAACCAATGGGTGGTCACCAAGTTTTTGGTGTAGTGTGTTGTCCTTTTTGAATAAGTCCCAATGTTTACGTAGTGCCTGAACACAGTCGCTACTATTGAGACTGTATGTTGTTATAAATGTGACACCAAAACATTCTGAAGGGTGCTTACTTGTGTGGGCATTTACTGAATCTATGTTCGAGGATTCTGTGTCGTTCATGAGAACTAGATCTCTATTCAAAATTGGTTTGTAAAAGTGACACTGACACTTGGACGACACTTCTTCTATAATGGTGTCTAACATTTCATGTGGGTAACCCCGGTGTAAAAACATATTTCTTAGGTGTCCACATTCATTGGCAAAATCACTATCCAATGTGATGATGCGGGCTGCCCTCACTTGCTGACCTTTAACAATCGCCCACTTCTGGTGGAAAGGATGACAACTTGTGTAGTGCAGGAATGAGTTGGAATACGTTACTTTCCTATATATGTTAGCTGTGTATTTGTGAAAGCTAGTATCTTTAGAAAGTAAAATGTCCAAATACGGGATAGCTTCAGTGTGGAAGCTAGCAGTGAATTTCAAAAACTGAGTGGTTGAATTGAAGTAGTCGACTAACGCTTCACTCATGGGCAAGTCACCGTCCAAAAGGATAAAAATGTCATCGAAGTAATGGGTGTAAAAAATCACCTGGTCTCTGAATGGACAGTTAGTGGACACGTGATCATGTTCCCATTGTGCCATAACTAAAATGGCAACACTGGCCCCACAAGGGGAGCCCATGGCTACTCCAGTTTTTTGCAAGTAGAAATTGTTGTCAAATGTAAAGAAATTATTAGACAAGACTAGGTCCAACAATTCGTGAACCAAAACCAACTCATTCCCACTACTACCATTAGATCTAAGCACTTGTTCTACCCAATCCACTGCTATGTCGTGGGGAATGCAGGTGTACAAATCTTTAACGTCAATAGTAAGAAAGTTGTACCTTGCATTGAAATCTAACATGTTGATTTTACCAAGAAATGACCAAGAATCTTTGCAGATCTGTGGAAAGTTGACCAAGTATTTCTGTAAAATGTTGTCAATGATTTTAGCACATGGATAGGTAGGGGAACCATGGCCATCTACAAGTGGTCTCATGGGTGGATTGTGAACATCCTTGTGGATTTTAGGGATACCGAACAAGCACGGAAAAAGAGGGTATGTTGTTGATAAGTAATTATATGTTTGTTGTGTAACCCTACCCTCGATGAACATTTCCTCAATGTGGTCTTTAATTGTGGTGTACGCTTTATTTATTTCAGAACGAGAGCTAGTAGAATATGAAGGACTGTCCAACAGGCTAAACATCCTGTCTTAATAGTCAACTTCATCAAACACAACAAGACCCCCACCCTTGTCTGGTTTACAGAATCTAATATTCTGAAATTTAGTCCAGTCAAGGCATTCCATTTCTTTTTTGTTATTGAAATGAGCAGTCGATGTTAAATGGTGCGATGTTTTGTTAAAGTTTTGACGAATGTCTAGTTCGCAAACCAGTTCGAAAATTTGTAAAAGGGGATGGAGTGGGGGGTTGTAGGCACTAGGAATCCTAAAGTTATTGTAGTCAAGAGGGTAAGAACCCCCAAACAGCAAATTCAAGTTGAGCTTCCTAACGTATAATTTTAAGTCTATAATTGATTTGACCAAATCCGCTTTCTGAGCTGGTACGTAAGTGTACCCTTTGGACAATAGCTCAACTAATTCAGGTGTAATATTTACAGTAGAAAAATTGTATACATTGAAATCACCTTGTTTGTTCATAAGTATAACAGGAGTGTTAACAGTACTTTCATTACAAACAGCAGACTGCTCAGGCAGGTCGCCCTCTGGGCCCATCTGTTGATTGTTCTAATGCTCCATCTGATTCAGATTATGATCTACTAGACAATTCTTGTAACAATAACAACAAAAAAACCGGGCATTACAATCTTAGGTCCAATGACGCTAATTTTTTAGGGGCAAAGCCAAAACAGCAGGCGGCTTTTTCCCACCAGAGGAACAAGCAGAAGCAGAGATAGTAGCGATCCATCAAGCCATCACCAATAGTCCATTGAGAGACTGCTTTGAAGTTGACACTGCTACTACACCAGAGTTTACTGATGGACAATGTGGCCCTTGTTTAATAACTGAGACAAATACATATAATATGTCTGCTGTTTGTAATGAAAGTACTGTTAACACTCCTGTTATACTTATGAACAAACAAGGTGATTTCAATGTATACAATTTTTCTACCGTAAATATTACACCTGAATTAGTTGAGCTATTGTCCAAAGGGTACACTTACGTACCAGCTCAGAAAGCGGATTTGGTCAAATCAATTAAAGACTTAAAATTATACGTTAGGAAGCTCAACTTGAATTTGCTGTTTGGGGGCTCTTACCCTCTTCACGACAATAACTTTAGGATTCCTAGTACCTACAACCCCCCACTCCATCCCCTTTTACAAATTTTCGAACTGGTTTGCGAACTAGACATTTATCAAATCTTTAACAAAACATCACACCATTTAATATCGAGTGCTCATTTCAATAACAAAAAAGAAATGGAATGCCTTGACTGGATTAAATTTCAGAATATTAGATTCTGTAAACCAGACAAGGGTGGGGGTCTTGTTATGTTTGATGAAGTTTACTATCAAGACAGGATGTTTAGCCTGTTGGACAGTCCTTCATATTCTACTAGCTCTCGTTCTGAAATAAATAAAGCGTACACCACAATTAAAGACCACATTGAGGAAATGTTCATCGAGGGTAGGGTTACACAACAAACATATAATTACTTATCAACAACATACCCTCGTTTTCCGTGCTTGTTCGGTATCCCTAAAATCCACAAGGATGTTCACAATCCACCCATGAGACCACTTGTAGATGGCCGTGGTTCCCCTACCTAACCATGTGCTAAAATCATTGACAACATTTTACAGAAATACTTGGTCAACTTTCCACAGATCTGCAAAGATTCTTGGTCATTTCTTGGTAAAATCAACATGTTAGATTTCAATGCAAGGTACAACTTTCTTACTATTGACGTTAAAGATTTGTACACCTGCATTCCCCAAGACATAGCAGTGGATTGGGTAGAACAAGTGCTTAGATCTAATGGTAGTAGTGGGAATGAGTTGGTTTTGGTTCACGAATTGTTAGACCTAGTCTTGTCTAATAATTTCTTTACATTTGACAACAATTTCTACTTGCAAAAAACTGGAGTAGCCATGGGCTCCCCTTGTGGGGCCAGTGTTGCCAATTTAGTTATGGCACAATGGGAACATGATCACGTGTCCACTAACTGTCCATTCAGAGACCAGGTGATTTTTTACACCCGTTACTTGGATGACATTTTTATCCTTTTGGATGGTGACTTGCCCATGAGTGAAGCGTTAGTCGACTACTTCAATTCAACCACTCAGTTTTTGAAATTCACTGCTAGCTTCCACACTGAAGCTATCCCGTATTTGGACATTTTACTTTCTAAAGATACTAGCTTTCACAAATACACAGCTAACATATATAGGAAAGTAACGTATTCCAACTCATTCCTGCACTACACAAGTTGTCATCCTTTCCACCTGAAGCGGGCGATTGTTAAAGGTCAGCTAGTGAGGGCAGCCCGCATCATCACATTGGATAGTGATATTGCCAATGAATGTGGACACCTAAGAAATATGTTTTTACACCGGGGTTACCCACATGAAATGTTAGACACCATTATAGAAGAAGTGTCGTCCAAGCGTCAGTGTCACTTTTACAAACCAATTTTGAATAGAGATCTGGTTCTCATGAACGACACAGAATCCTCGAACATAGATTCAGTAAATTCCCACACAAGTAAGCACCCTTCGGAATGTTTTGGTGTCACATTTATAACAACATACAGTCTCAATAGTAGCGACTGTGTTCAGGCACTACGTAAAAATTGGGACTTATTCAAAAAGGACAACACAATACACCAAAAACTTGGTAACCACCCATTGGTTGTTTATAGAAAGGCAAAAAATCTCAAAGCTCTCCTTGAACGTCATAATATTAAAAAAACAATGACAGCTGGCATGTTTAAATGCCAGGTGTGCAACTTCTGTCAATACACCTTGGAATCTAATAGATTTAAAGTTCACGACTATGAATATAAGTTGAACCTAAGAGCTAACTGTAATTCAAGAATGGTGATCTATTTAGCTATGTGTCAAACCTGTACAGCTTTCTATGTGGGCAAAACAGAACGACGCCTACGTGACCGCATTTATGAACATATTTATGTGATCAGGAAGCAGAAACTTGATAATGCACTAGCAAAACACATTTCAGTTTACCCCATCCACATGTTTAAATTTTTGATTATTGACCAAATCACACAGGATTTCAGGGGTGCCCCTCTCCCACTCAAGTTAGAAGAGCGAGAGCTGTTTTGGCAAATTAGACTCAACACTTACAGTTCACCAGGTCTAAATGAGAACTGTTCTTTAAGTAGTGTTCTTAAACTTAGAAGCCTTAACAGGTAGGCTGTGTCAGATCATTTTCCATGTAGTATGACGCAGTTATTCTAATGCTTTTGAGCACCTCGGTTTAGTGACCTTATGTTTATCTTTTGCCTGAGTACTTTTTGCTGAGTATTGCATATATTATATACATATATTATTTTCTTGCTGAGAATTTGTAGTTTTACCTTGGTATATTATTATTTTTTACCAACTATGTTTTGTACACTTGATGTGCTCAAACATACACAGCTTAGTGCACAACACAGGTGTTTGTATCAACTCAGTTTTTAAACACCAGCGGAGTTTTTATGTATTTGTAACTATTACCTTTTGCCTTATCAGCTTAGTAGCAGGCTAGACATGCACATTTTTAATAAACAACGCTAGTTGTACTTTTAGTCCGACTATTTGGATTTTTACTTTTATTCTAAAAGCAGTTTTCAGTCTAGTTGTGTTCTTAAATAGGGCGTGTTTTGTAAGTCAGCTTTCACTTAGTTAATTGACTTTGTAAGTATTAGCCCAGAGAGTATTTAAACTGTGAATTTTTGTTTTACTTGATCTGAAGAAGTTTGTTTATTGGAATAAACGAAAAGCGCTTAATCATTCGTTTTGTGCTACTGCGTGGTTTCTTCTCTACTTTATTTTTCAGTAGTGTGTTATTAGTATATTTAATAAAAGCCTCCAACACCCGTATTTCTCCTTCCCAAATAATAAAAATATCATCCAGGTATCGGATATATAATTCTATATATTGAATAAACTCACTGTAAAAAATATAAGTTTGCTCCCAATAGGACATGGCATAGTTGGCATATATAGGGGCACAAGCGGCACCCATTGCCACTCCTGTTGTCTGTTTGAAATAGTGCCCCTCAAAAAATAAAACATTATTGTTGAGTACTGCCTCCATAAGTTTTACATACACATTAATTTCATCCTGTTCGAATTTCCCAGTTTTTATCAATTGTTGTTCCAACCAAAATAAACCCATATCGTGAGGAATCACTGCGAAAAAATTGCAAACATCAATGGTAACAAAAAAAGTATGACTATTAATCTGAACTGTTTTTAATTTTTCCAAAAAATTCCAAGAATCTTTTGTGATGTAAGAAAACTCATTCAACCCTTGCTTCATTTTGTAATCTAAATATTGGCTGATGAAACACATTTTACTTCTCTTACCATCGACTATAGGTCTGAATTTTACATTATCAAGCCCTTTATGAATTTTGGGTATACCAAAAATCCCACTGACAACAGGATGAGAATTAGTCATGAAATTAAATTCCACTTCCATAATTTCACCCTGTAATAGCATATTCTCTAACATAAGATCCAATTTTTTGTTAGCAATATTAATTTCATTGATACTGGTCTCCATATAGTTTTCATCCATCAACATAGTCATCATAATACTAACATAATCATTACTGTCTACAATTACAACACCACTACCTTTATCTGGCTTCATTATGTGTATGTTCTTGTACCCACTCAATTCTTTCAAAAGCCCTTGTTCATCGAGTGTTAAATTCAAATTCATATGGCTGTGTTTATTGGCTTGTTTAAAATGGTCCCTAATATCTAATTCACAAGCCCTTTCAAAAATGCCTATCATAGGGTACATCGGAGGATTGAATGTACTAGGTTTAAATAATTGTTTATGTTCATTGTATGTTCCACCATCATTAAAAAACACTTTTAGATTGATTTTTCGTGTAAATAACTTCAAATCAATAAGGGTATCTACCAAATTGCCTTTCCTACATGGAACAAAAGTGAATCCTTTAGAAAAAATATTCACATGCCCAGAATTAAAAACTTGATTAGAATAATTGTATAATTTAAAATCATGCTTGTCATTTTCCAAAATAACAGGTTCACTCAAGGTGTTGGCCACTGAATTGTAGATTACATTGACCCCCCAAATTGGGTTCAACTGAACTAAAAGCTGCACTGATAGTGCTAGCATACTCTGTGGAACCCAACCGTGGGCTGTGTGAATCAACCACACACTGGGTGCCATGATATATGTCACCTAAGCTGTTATAGTCCATAGTACTATTGTCCCTAGTAGATAAAACATTATCACATTTATTTCCTTCATCGTCATCCATGTGGACATCAGTAGAAACATGTCCATCATCAACAGTGTCCAAAAAGACATTGTTACCTGTTTCAAACAACATGGTGTACGTGCTTAGGTTTAACAAGTTATCAAAGGAATTACTAAATTCTGTGGTTTCATGGTCATAAATATCAGCATTGATCAAAAGACTATTAATGTTAGCAATAGTAAATGTCTCAGTACTTGAAAATCCCTTATTTGGTTGATCTTTGTTGTTATCGGAACAAGTTTGTATAAAGGAATAAAATGTTTTTTTTTGTGCATGCATATGTGTTTATAAATTTATTACATCATATATATATATATATATATATATATATATATATATATATATATATATACACGTATATATTTTTTTGTTTTTATAAGCTTCTTTTTTAGTTTTATGTATATATTGTTTGAGTAATAATTTAACTAAATAGTTGTTTTAGCTGTTTCTTTCAGAATAATATTCTTTTTTTTAATTGAGTAATTGGAGGGTGGAGTACTTTTGTATATATTAAAGTATATTTGTAGTTACTATTTGTGTTTCTGAAGAAGTCCAAGGAGGGATGAAACCTAGGTCAAATTTGATTTCATTGTGACATCGTTGTTGGTTAATAAACTACCTTCTGCTTTGGTACTTCGTTCTCATCATTTTTTGTTCCTGTTGGTGTGTGTTGGTTCCTGACACTGAAGAATCACTGCTCGTCCTGGTGATGAAATATGTTAGTTTATTGTAACTCCACACGATACAAAAGACAGGGTTTAGCGCTTTCAACTGTTGTACACAGTCTTCATCAGAACAACATACTGCTAGTATTCTACTGCTTAAATGCTCTACTTTTTTTAACTTAATTGAATAATTGCTCTAGTTGCCGTCAAAAACTTTAAAGACATACTAGTCACAATAGTTGATCAAGGATATCTACAATTTACCCTTTACTATGTATAGGTAACACATACATTGACTACTAATACAAAATAACATAGGTTGTAAATTACCTACTCTAATACATCCTGCCGTTTATCATAGATCTCATAATATACATACTATTTAATAAAATAATCCCCCTACTATATTTAATATACAAGTCCATCTAAAACTATCAAACTATTGCATGTATATATATATATTGAATACTAAAATACTATTGTAAAAATCATAAAATAAAAGTTGATGTTAAAATATCATATACAGTTACTAAACATAAAAGCAAAATGTTTCACTACCACCTTATACATATCCACAACATGCATATCTTCAGAATTGTTTAGTTGCATGTGATCAAATATACTAATAACAGAGTCACATCATCTTGTCTAAAATCCATTATGTAAATGTGCATAACTACATCTACGCATCCCTTAATACGTAGTGATTGTTTATTGTACACAAAATACAAGATACCTGATGCAAGATACATAATGTCAGGTGCTGTAGATGTATCAAACCTATACCTTTTCAAACTCACTTATAATAAGGCTAAAAATGGTTTTATACTGACAAAATCATTAAGACCAGGTTTCGGGTGGAATCTGTCAGGATCTGCCATCTACTTTCTCTTGCTGCCAACTCCATTTTCCAATTCCCTCCAAGTGGTGTAATGAAAACCTGATCAATGATAGCAAATGTAAAACCATGTTCTGTCCCTTGCTCCATAATGTGCCTATATAATGCATTCTTACTATCACTTTTCTGTATCCGGTATAGGTGTTCATATACACGCTTCTTCAATTGTCTTTCCGTTTTACCGATATAGTGGGCATTGCACTGTGTGCAATTGGCTATATACACTACCCATTTTGAACAGCAATTCCCGGTTTTACATCTAATAAACGTTCGATTGATATCATCTAACCTGATGGTGTTGGCTGTGTTAATATATTTGCATTGTTTGCACCTTCCACATTTTTTGGTTCCCTTATGTGTATCTACTTCATCCTTTCTATGGCTAGCCCTCTCCCACAGTAGAGGGAGTAGGTAGAAAAAGTAGAGTATTTAAGCAGTAGTATACTAGCAGTATGTTGTTCTGATGAAGACTGTGTACAACAGTTGAAAGCGCTAAACCCTGTCTTTTGTATCGTGTGGAGTTACAATAAACTAACATATTTCATCACCAGGACGAGCAGTGATTCTTCAGTGTCGGTGTCCAGATTTTTATTTGGTTGGTGTTCGTTCATTATTTATTGAGTTGATTCAAGGATGGCTGACCAAGAGGAATCCCCAGCTGCTTTATTGTCTAAAGATGAAATAGCTCTTTTAAGAGCTGATCTTACGTCCCTACAAGGGGAGGTGCACAGATTGCTGGATTTGGTTACCGGGTTGGTAACCGCAAATGCTACAAAAGGGAAAGTTTTCAAAAGGGTCGTAGGACCTATTACGGAAGACATGAGGCATGCGCCAAAGGAAGCGATGATGTTGGATAATCGCAATGAATGTCGTCCTGATGACTCGACAACATCTCCAGGACATCTAGAAAGTAACGCACTACAAACACCAGATCGCGGTTTTCCAAAGGGACTTAGAGATATGGATGTTGATTCTAGGACATATGGTAATGCAGATTCTGTTATTGATTTACCGGACAAACGTAAAGGAAATGGGTTCGATGGAATTGATATCATCAGTCATGGAGATGCAGAAATATGCAGTGAATACCCTGGTAACATCTTAGACCAGGACTTTACATTTGACTTTAGTTTCAGCAGGGCTCGGCAAGAGACAATGGGTAATGGAGCCCGTCCGAAGGAATATACTACAGTGAAAACCTATGGCAAAGGAAAGTCTAAGGCCGTTGTGGCCCCAAAAGGTACTGTTACACAGACTTTTATACATGATTTTTCCAGCCCACGTAGACCAAAAAGTTTTATGCAACACAATGGACATGTTTCAGACTGTAATATTAATAATAATAAATGTGATATTAGGGGCTGCACGGAAGATGAGATGATGGTGCAGTTTCTAGAGGATAGTTTTGTTTTTTGTGATGCGGATACAGGATTTGTAAACAACAAATGTAATAAGATAAATATGATGCATTCTTCAGTAAAGGAATTGATATTTGATTTTGGTAAGAAATTGGTATCATATAAAAACACTAAATTAGACTGCAGTTATTTATCCAAGTGTCTCAAACTAAAGATAGTACCTAAGGGCATGAGATTTTTCAAACTGCCACTAGGTATTAAATATGGAAGTGACATCATGAAGGATTTTAATGAATTATTCGATAGTTTTGGGTTTGCATATATTAAAACAGTTATTAAGCATTTGGATGAAAAACTTATTAAGTTGGCTAATGAATTAGAGAGTATTAATAATATGATTACTAGTCACAAAGAATATGACATATGGAAGGAATTATACATGAAACAGTATGTAATAGCTGATAACAAAATTCAGACTATTATGGAGAGAAAGAATAGAAAGATTACACGTGACTTGGAATTATATAACAGTAACAGGGCATATGTTTGGCCAGCATATAGGGACCCCAACAATGATGTTAGTAATTTTCATCCCAGGAGAAAATCCACTAGAACGAATATAAGGGAAGAAAATTTTCAGGGGGGAAGATTTTTCCAGCACGGAACATCAACAGGCAGCGATAAATGATACTTATGAAAATGGAAAGTTTATCATACCGACTGGTAGGATTGAATGTGGAAACAGTGATAAGGTTGACCAGTTACACCGCATACGAAAGACAAAGAAGTAGAGGGACAAACACACAATTGTATTAAGACAGCAATTAGCAGTCATACCAATATAGAGATAGCCCCTACGGAAAACAATGTAGTCAACATATATCCTAAGATCATTGTTTTGAAGGATTTAAGGTGTATAACTATACAGAGGTGAAGGTTAACCATGAAATGGGGTCACTTTTGAGTAAGGGTATGAAGTATATACCAGCTACCGGGCTGCAATTAGTGGACAATATCAAGGAGATCAAAATGTTTTGCAGAAGACTAAATTTGGCAGCACATTTTGACAATAACAGAAATAATGAGAAGGGACCGATAGGTATAGCAGGAACTGGCCTTAGGAAGAAAAGTACCTTCATTCCTGATAATAACCAGCAAGTGTTGAATTATGAGAAACTGGTATGCAATGATATATACTGGATGTATAAAAATGTAAAGAGAACAAAAAATAACCTTACAGATAATCTCCCAGCATTGGAGAGAGAAGCATTATCTGCACTGATGGGTATGAATGACATTAGAATCATGAAGCCCGACAAGGGTGGTGGAGCAGTAATATACTACACTAGAGAATATAATGAGGCTTTACACAGTATTTTTTACGAATCAGGAAATTATGAGAACATCTCTATTAACCAAATCAACATTGGGTATAAAAGAATAGATTTGGTTATAGAAGAATATTTGATTGATAACAGGATATGTAATGATACCTATTCATTTCTTAAGGTCGATTATCCAGTTCTGGCCAAGATGGTGGGTATACCAAAAATACATAAGTGTTTGAAGAATCCCCCATTTCGCCCCATAGTTTCAGGCTCTCGTTCTAAAACCTTTAACATAGGGAAACTCATAGACAGATGGCTCAAAAATGTTTATAAATTCATCCCTCATATCATGAAAGACTCCTGGAGATTTTTGGGTGATTTAACCAGAGACAAATGGCATTCAGATACAATTTATCTTACCATAGACGTCCAGGATTTATTTTCCAGCATACCTAAAGATGAGGGCCTGGAATTTTTTGCTAACAGCTTAAGGAAACACTCAGGTCTCACGTGGAATAAGATTTCTTTAATTTGTGATATGATGGGGCTTGTACTGGACCATAACTATATAGCATTCCAGGGTGAATTTTTTAAACAGATTAAGGGTGTGGCCATGGGAGCAGCGTGTGCTCCCATTTTTGCAAATTTGGTCATGCTCGAATGGGAGTTAGAACATGTATTTAACAGCACATTTTTTTCTAACATCTCTTACTATGCAAGGTACCTGGATGATATTTTTATCTTGTGGAATGGTCCAGTGGAAAAAATTGAGGAATTTATGATATACATAAACAATACTACTAGCTTTTTAAAATTCACACATAGTTACAGTAACACTGAAATAGCATTTTGGATGTATTAATTAGTCATGATGATGTGGGTTTTATTTCCAAGTTATACCGTAAGCCCACATTCTCGAATGACTACATACATTTCAGTAGTATCCACCCTCCACATGTGTTCAGAAATATAGTGAAAGGACAATGTATTCGGCAGCCAGGATGTCCTCCACAAGGACCATAATGGTGGCAGAACTTAACTATATTAGAGAATTATTTTTAGATCGTGCCTATCCAAAGAAAATGGTTAATGAAGTTATCAAATATGTAGAAGGTCAATGGGGACAAAGATATCCACCATTATTAGGATGTTATAGAATGAATGACAAAACAGAAGGACCAAACGAACTCCAGGGAAGAGTGTGCGTACTTACATATACACCTTACACACATTTGGTCAAAGAAATTTTAGAGAAACATTGGGCAATATTAGTCTCCATGGACAAAGAAAAAAGATGGGATAAATTACCCAAATGTGTATATAAAACGGCGCCCAATATTAAACGACTGTTGGAGAGGGCTAGCCATAGAAAGGATGAAGTAGATACACATAAGGGAACCAAAAAATGTGGAAGGTGCAAACAATGCAAATATATTAACACAGCCAACACCATCAGGTTAGATGATATCAATCGACGTTTATTAGATGTAAAACCGGAATTGCTGTTCAAAAGGGGTAGTGTATATAGCCAATTGCACACAGTGCAATGCCCACTATATCGGTAAAACGGAAAGACAATTGAAGAAGCGTGTATATGAACACCTATACCGGATACAGAAAAGTGATAGTAAGAATGCATTATATAGGCACATTATGGAGCAAGGGACAGAACATGGTTTTACATTTGCTATCATTGATCAGGTTTTCATTACACCACTTGGAGGAATTGGAAAATGGAGTTGGCAGCAAGAGAAAGTAGATGGCAGATCCTGACAGATTCCACCATAAACCTGGTCTTAATGATTTTGTCAGTATAAAACCATTTTAGCCTAATTATAAGTGAGTTTGAAAAGGTATAGGTTTGATACATCTACAGCACCTGACATTATGTATCTTGCATCAGGTATCTTGTATTTTGTGTACAATAAACAATCACTACGTATTAAGGGATGCGTAGATGTAGTTATGCACATTTACATAATGGATTTTAGACAAGATGATGTGACTCTGTTATTAGTATATTTGATCACATGCAACTAAACAATTCTGAGGATATGCATGTTGTGGATATGTATAAGGTGGTAGTGAAACATTTTGCTTTTATGTTTAGTAACTGTATATGATATTTTAACATCAACTTTTATTTTATGATTTTTACAATAGTATTTTAGTATTCAATATATATATATACATGCAATAGTTTGATAGTTTTAGATGGACTTGTATATTAAATATAGTAGGGGGATTATTTTATTAAATAGTATGTATATTATGAGATCTATGATAAACGGCAGGATGTATTAGAGTAGGTAATTTACAACCTATGTTATTTTGTATTAGTAGTCAATGTATGTGTTACCTATACATAGTAAAGGGTAAATTGTAGATATCCTTGACCAACTATTGTGACTAGTATGTCTTTAAAGTTTTTGGCGGCAACTAGAGCAATTATTCAATTAAGTTCAAAAAAGTAGAGTATTTAAGCAGTAGAATACTAGCAGTATGTTGTTCTGATGAAGACTGTGTACAACAGTTGAAAGCGCTAAACCCTGTCTTTTGTATCGTGTGGAGTTACAATAAACTAACATATTTCATCACCAGGACGAGCAGTGATTCTTCAGTGTCGGTGTCCAGATTTTTATTTGGTTGGTGTTCGTTCATTATTTATTGTGTTGGTTCCTGACATTATAAATGTTACAGATATGACTCATACAGGATCTCAAATATACACCATGGAGATCTTGCAGGAAATGGCATCACATGTGGTAAAAGAAAAAGTTGTCATACTAGTATATAATTTTTTTAGTGCTCAGTACAGTAAACCAGTATTGAACTGCCAGGCTTTCAAGAGGATATTTTCTCTTTTATTCCAGTGTTTAGCCATACATAAATCACTTATGAAGAGACTATGCTTAATCATACTTATCACTGTATTGTTTTCCAACTGAATAAATGGTATAGGGATACCCAACTAACTTGCAATTCTTTAACCTGTTAGAATTTTTCAAACAGATATAACTATATAGTTTCCATAAACTGACATGCACAAAAATCATTAAAATCTTCAACAATGGATTATCTCCACAATTATCATACTTTGGTGGATGAATATTGTCCACAATGGCTATTTTTTGAAGAACTGAGTAGGTATTTTGAATCAGCATAAATTGTTGAAGTACAAACTTTGAAAAGACAAGACATTGTAAGAATTACTCCAGTTTCCCAATAGGGGAAGACATTCCTTTCTTTTAGTAAGGGCAGCCAGTAGCTCTTGTGATGGATATGAGAAATCATAACAAATTATTCAGAAAATAATAATGTTTCTTTTTGGTATACTCCAGCCATGAAGGAATTTAAATATCAGGATAAATTTTGTACCTGAAGTTTTTAAGTTCAGTAGATATATGACACTGGTCTGAGAGGCTTCGTGCATGTGTCATTTCTTTCATAAGAATTAAAGAAGTTCCTATTAAAATGCAATGCAGGCATTCATCTTTTATCCATGAAAAATGTACAGACCTGAGTGGATCAATGTTGACGGTAATATGTGGATAGTCTCTAACTGACTGAAACAACAAACTTGATGATTAGCCCTTCATTCTTCATTAGATTTTAGACATTCAAAATTAAAAGTTTAATACCTAAATGGAATTTAACAATGATATTCGGGGTTTTATCAAAGAAAAGTAAAGATCTAGGTAAGGTACCAAAATTCTTAATAGCTGTCCTAATATCTGTCATAAGAAAAATAATCAAAAAAGAGTATGATGTGAACCAGAAATGTTATTTATAGGTTAATAGGTAAGTACTAGGCTAGCTGCCCTTGTGGGCCATTTTTAAGTCTGGACAATTTCCCTTTTTGTGCTACAAGTAACCTTTCCCATTTGGTATAGACTGGCCTTACACATCACATGGGTTGGTAATTATATATTACCTCGAATGAGAATAACTGGAATCATACCATAGATAATTGGAGGGGGCCCATGCATGGGATAAAGCATTTAGGCACTACATCTATCCATTAGTAGGGGTCCTTGGGTAAATTTCTGTTTCTGATCCATAGACCTAAGTTGCACTTGAATGTAGATAGAAATAAACTTTGTTTTATGTGGATGGGGAGTCTGTTCTACAGCAGTGGTATCCCCTGTGAAATATACCTATCCTTTCCAACTATTCTGGTGATGTTGCAGAAGTGGTTTAGATCCCTAGACCGAGTATTTCTAATGCCATTTGACTAGCTGACCTACAGTAAATTCATCAGTAATGGGTGACAGGATGCCTTGTATGCCAGACACAGGTCAACTCTTAGCAGTCTGTACAGGATACCTAGTATAGTGAGAGGACTTTGAGTTGGTCCATGTAAGACATGTTGTTTAGGCCTTGTTTCCTTTTTTAGTAAGTAATCACTATGGGTGTTCCAGTTGTTACACATCTCTAGATAGATACATGATAAAGGAGACATTATATTCAATGACTGGCCTAATGACAGGTGAGTACAGGGGGACAATGGCATCCTTAATCTAGATAAAATCCCTTTGCTTATAAGCTGTGCCATATAAGTTAAGTCACTGTCCACATAAGTTCCATCCCGAACAACTGGGTCAGCTCTTAAGGGTGCATTGTCAATGTGGTAGTTCTCTGGGGTAGATGACTTCCCAAAGAATACAATAATGACCTTGTTGTCATTCAGTTTCAGTCCATGATTTTAGCATCAGTAATTTATTTGGGACAAACCTTCCTGTAGGATGGCTAAGTCATTTGGAGATTCATTGAGTGCTCCTAGACTGCAGTCATCTGAAAACATAGTCAGCCATAGCCATTTGGTATTGGCTGTTACTTCAAAAAAGTGCATGCCTGTGACATCCCCACTCTGGGCCTGTAATCAAGGAGCCTGAATCTTCACCACTGACACAGGAACGGGATGTTCACTTAGAATATAAATGGATACACTCAGTATTTCCAGAAGCAGACCTCTCTGCATCAAGCACAATTTCACTTAAGAGCACACAGGGAACACACTCAGCCCAGGGTCTGGGTGTCTCTATCTGCCTCTCCCCAGGTCCCCAGTAAGGCTCTCCACTGGCACTGTGAAACCAGTGCTTTGTGTCCCTGCCCCAAGTAGCTGACACACACACACACACACACACACACACACACACACACACACACACACACACACACACACACACACACACACACTCTTTGAGATTTAATTTTCACAAACACACACCTGAGAAAGGCTGGCACAGATTACCCGCTCTACTAACTTTGCCCACACTACAAGGCAGATTTGCTGCTACCAATCAGTTACTATAAGGCTCTTAAAAGGGTATCCAATTATGTTGAGTGAAATTAATATTAATACAAATGTTAATATTGACCAAATAGCAAGGATTTCAGGAGTGGCCAGAGTTATAAGGAAACAAATATGTGCAAATAATCTCAAAGCTTAAATATTTTCTAAAAAAGACCAGCCACAATGAAAAGTTTAAATACATTTAATAATAAATAATAAAAGAACAAGAAAACACTAAATATATATGTACAGTAAACCACACAGGAAATATGGAACATAACATTGATGGACAGACTCATGCAAATAAAGAAAAATAATCTCTAAACTAAGCTTCACTATATTCCTGACTGAATCTAGGAGAATTATTATTCCTAATAACTTACTTGATAGAGCAAGGTACAATGAAATATGTGAGCAGTCTTTCTAGTCAGGTTCCCAAAAACAGAATACTCAATACTCGGAGATTACTCCTTGTAAACTATAATATCCAAGATGGCTTGCAGAATGACCTCATCTGGTCACCTGACTCCTCACAGTATCCCCTTTGAAGCTGAGGCTGGAATTTAGCATAGACAGCTACAATACATATCTAAATGTTTATGGAAGTGTCTGGGGTTTCCCTTTTTTTACTGAGCTAATGAACAAAGGCTTCTTATCGACCCACCATCTCCAGTCTGTTTCAGCTCTGTGGGGTGCCATGTTAATGGTTTAACAGCTTATTTACATTTTACTTATCTTTCTTAAAGTATGCTAACTGGTTTACCTCTGCTGTCCCAGCATCCTTTATTAACACATAGACATTTAATTCAGTTACAATAATACATGTACATTTCTTTTCATTCCAACAGGATGCCCTGTTGATACATTTTAACACAAGCAAACCTCACAAATACATTTTCAGCACTGGCTTCTGTACAAATCAGTTTGATATACCAATGGCGTATAATTATTAACAAAATTCCAGCTAGCTGTGCTGGCACGAGTCATACATCCATTGCCCTATTTCTCCTGGTATGGCTGACACTACCTCCTATTGTCAAAATGCCAAACAGTAGAGGTCCCAGCTCAGAACCCTGGAAGACTTCACTGGCGACTGTTATCTTTGTGGAAGTAACTTCCCCTATTTTGATTATCTTCTTTCTGTCAGTGAGTCAGTTGGCAATCCAGCAGGTGGCACATGGATTTCTTCTCAGATTATTTAGCTTTTTTACTATATCTGAGTCTGCAGTATCAGAACTCCATCTACCTTGTGTGGGAACAGAACCCACAACATTCTGCACTAAGGGCATGTGCACTACCCTTTGCACCAGTGACACTGGCTAGCCTCTGACACTGGCTATACAATTAAATCAGCTACTATACTTAAAAGATTAACAGGTATTGAGATAGCATAAAGAGGTGAAAAACTTTGTATTTTGAGCCCATGCCTTACAATTAGATTAGAGACATTATTTAAGCTCACTCTAGGATTCTTATTACCCCATAAAAAGTTGGAAAATAAGTTATTTATAAATTTAAAATCTTAAGAGTGATCGAAATAGGATTGTTATAAAAACAAAATATCCTGCCAAAAAGGCATTCCTTTTGATAACATAGGTTCTTGCAAGAAGATTAAAATCAAATTTATTTTGATTTTCTATGTGAGCCTTATTTCTCTAGAAACAAGTTAAGATTTACACAAAGAATAAAGGGGTACCAGATTTATATTTGCAACCCTGCTATTTGAGCTTGTTAAGTGAAATATTAATCCCAGTTGGCATAAGGGAGTTAAGTATCCTATTCATGACACTTAGGAGGTAAAAGAATGATTTATCATGATTCAGTTTATAGTTTCACACTTAACTGTGTTCTTATATTACTACTGTGTGATACATCTTACTGGATTATGAAAATATAAAAAAAATGTCCTCAGTGAATGAAATAATGTTGATGTCTGAATTACAATTGTAATTCCTGTTATTAGAGAATATTGTAGAAGTCTAGAAAAGAAAGACTTCAGAGGAAGAATGAAATGATATTAAAACAGATGCACCTCTACTTAGTCCCGGTTGAAATTATTATGAGCAGTGATGTCATACTATTAATTTTGATGCAAGCAGAAGATGACCTATGTAAGATTTCTACATATCAAATGTAATTTTCATGAAAAGTAACTTTTAAGAATTTCAACTACAAAGAGAATATGGACTCATTCAAATGCTTTACTTATATCTAGTATGAATGTTCCTTTCTTGATTATTTGAATGTGTACTTTCATATATGCCTAACTCCAACATTATACAGTTGTCTTGAGTCTGTCTCAGTTCTATATTTACCAAGTATTGCTGAACAGATGATTAAATTAAGATTATTGAGCAATATGAGATGATTGTTTCTAACAGAGACAATCTGAGTTTAGTCTGAGAATAACAGTTTCTTTGTCAATAATTTGATATAGCCATATAGCATCCACAACATTGATGTAATGTGTCATTGATGTAGTTTGTAAAATATACTATTATGAAAATCATCTGATCCTAGAGCCTTACACTCTTTCAGTTGTGATGTAGCTTCTAGGACTTCCACTAAAGCAAAGTTTCCATTGATTTTTGGAAAAGTACAGTTGTGTAAAATGAACTTACTGTAACAGTAGATGTTCAAATGATGACTGATGCAGTAGCCTTAGCTATATGGGTTATATCCTGCAAAGGATATAACAGCTGGCTAGCTTCCAAAGCTTCACACCCAAACTGTTAAGCAGCTGGAGCTGAGCTGACTAAAAGACAAGTTTCTAAAAATGAAAGACCACATGTAATCACAACATCAAGGCTTTAATAATAAAGCTTTCAGACAAAAATCCTTCATCAGTCTGATGAAGGATTTTGTTCAAAAGCTTTATTATTAAAGCCTTGACATTGTGATTACACGTGGTTTTTCATTTTTAGAGTTTTTGTACGTGTTTTTACTCTACCATGCTCTGCAGTTGTTCTTGTGATAAAAGACAAGTTTCTCCTTCCGTATCCTGACATAAAAATACACCAAAAAAGGGGGGGGTGGAGGGAGGGAGGGAGCAACTGCTGCAGCAGTGATCATTCAAACATCTACTGTTATAGTAAGTTCAGCTCACACAGCTGCGATGTGTTCTTCATATTGATTCCTGCTGCAGTAATCTTAGATCTCTGGGTAGATTACCATAGCTAAGTATATTTGGGAAGTGAAAGGAAAAGGGTCCAGAAGTCCCTGAAGAATGGTCCTAACAAATCATAATCTAGACCTAGAAAAAGAATCCAGCTTATAGTGCTTTGCAAAAGAATGTATAGAGGACCAAGTAGCAGCTTCTAGAATACTTCTACAATCTAACCCTTTCCCAAAAACTATATAAGAAGCAAAGATCCTCGTAGAGTGGGCCACGACCCTGCCTGAAAAATATTTTGTCATGGTGAGTATAACATAAGGTAATATTCTTAGGCAACTATTTGGAAATAGTCTGTTTTGACACCAGTTGTCCATTCTTTTAACCTTCACAAGAAATGAACAATTGACCTGATGATCTGAAAGATTAAGTTGTCAAGATAGTACCTAAGCTGTTTGTGGACATCCAAGGTATGGAGTATCCTTTCTATCTCATTTTTAGGCTCAGGAAAGAAAATGGGGAGATGATGGTTTGATTTAAAGTAAACTCAGATACCACTTTACCCATAGAAGAAGGGTTAGTTCTCAAAGAAACCCTGTCCTTATGGAAAATGAGGTAGGGTTGACTCACCATAAGAGTTTCCAAGTCAGGTACCCTTCTTACAGAGGTTAGAGCAATAAGTAAAACTGTTTTCGATGTGAAGAGCCTCAAGTGAACCAGATTAGCTGCTTCAAGTGAAGCAAGTGTTAGTCTCTGTAATGCAAAATTAAAATCCCAAAGAGGGGCACTGGTTTAAGTGAAGGCCTCTTATGCAAAACTACTTTCAAGAACATTTTGACATGCAACTGCCTTAGAAGAGGATGATCCAGAGGCAGACATGCTGAAATGGCCACTAAATGAATCTGACAGAAGAATACCAAAGGCCGTAGGATGGTAACTCACACAAATATTGTAAAACTGGAGAACAATTAGTCTTGAATAGATGCTGGTTGATTTGTTGACACCAACTAGAAAAAAAGTTTTTTATTTGCTAATATATGATTCTGTAGTAGCAGACTTTCTTGCCTTCATTAGTACCTGCTGTACATCCTCAGAAAATAGGTGCCTAAATGGAATTAAGACCCTATCACCCAGGCAGTTAATTGAATATGATTGATGTCAGGGTATATCAAATGCACCTGCTCTTGTATGAGTAGATCCATTTTGTGAGGAAGGTTGTGGTAATTGCCCATGGTCATTTCCAAAAGAAGGGAGAACCACAGTTGTCTGGGCCAAAAGGGAGTCACCACAATAATCTTGGGGGATACCATCTGAATCTTCAAAAGTCCCATGGATATTAGTGGAAAGGCACACATAAACATTTCTGTCCAAATAAAAGAAAAGGCGTCTGTCTTCCAGGCCTTCTTGCATAGAGTCATGGAACAGAAATTTACCAACTGATTGTTCAGAGAGGAGACAGAGTAGTCTACTTGAGGAACTCCACAGAGATGGATCAAATGTTGGAAGACCTCCGGATCTAGTTTCCATTCAAGATGGTCTGCCCTGGTCCTGCTCAGTTTTATCTGCCACACGGTTTTGCTGTGATGGAATGTAAGATGCCTGTAAAGTGAGACTGTACTGTGAAACTATATCCCAAAGCTAACATGGCTAGTTTGCAAAGGCTATATGATCTGATTCCCCCTTGCTTGTTGATGTACCACATCACTGTGGTGGTGTCGACAACAAGTTGAAAAGGTCCCAGGGAACAAAGTTGGTTCAGAGAATTGAGTGGCTTGATCAGGGCAAGCATCTCCTTGATATTTATGTGCTTGCTTCTGTCCTTGTTGTCCCACACCCCCTGCCCTTTTATATCTCCTGAAACAGCACCCCAAGTAATGTTTGAAGCATCTGTGGTGACTGAGTGCTATGGAGCAGGGAGACAGAACAGGAGTCCTTGATTTAAGGATATCTTTTGTCTCCACCAAGTGATTTCTCTTTTGACAAACACCAGTACTGCAATCTATAAAGATAAAGGGTGTTTATGCTGGGACCAGAGAGATTTCATATACCATTGTACCTTTCTCGTGTGGAGTCTTGTCAGAGGTATCATGAGAATCACAGATGCCAGGAGACCCAAAATCTGAGGTATTCCCTCACAGTGACTGAAATATGAGTGGAAAACCTTAGAAGTAGCTCTAAATAAAGATAATTTTTTTCCTGCAGAAGAAAAACTCTTTGAAATAAGGTGTCTAGTTGACATCCCAAGAACACAATCCTATGTGAAGGAGTGAAGAAAGACTTTTGAGTGTTCTCTTGGAATCTCAACTTGTACAAGAGATCTCTCACTCAAGAGAGAAATTCCTGACATTTTGAAAAAGACTCTGCAAAGATAAGCAATTTGTCTAAATTATAAAAATGTGGATACCCTGTAGCCTGCAATGAGCTATAACTGGAGCTGTACACTTTGTGAACACTCTTATACTCTTGGTGCAGTGGGTAGTCCAAAGGATAAGGCAGAAGACTGACAATATGATCCAGACACACAAAACCTTAAAAAAACAGCTGAAGTCTGCATGACTAGGGATTAAGTCTAGTGTTACCAGGAAACGTGAAAGAGGAAGAAGAGGTAACAGGCTGTGAAGTGACACCATTTTGAATTTGGCCATTATGACAAATAGGTTTAAGAAAGAAAATTCCATAAATGGTCTCTAAGCATTTTGTTTCTTTGGGACTAGAAACATCATTGAATAAAACCCCTGCCCCACCTAGAAAGAAGGAATTTATACCAACTGCCATCTGTAACCCTGATGAATGATTTTCAGAATCCATTTGTTTGAAAAAATCTGTTGACAATGAGACAAATGGAGATTTAGACTGTCTGGAAGAGAAAGAGGGCCAGGTTGGGAGGGGGTCACAAAGTCTCTTGAACAGTCACTCATACTTGTTGGAGTGTCCTTGGTTTTGTGAGGACTGAGACTTCTTTTTGGAACATCCTTGCCACTTCTTAAACATTTGTTTATCTGAATTCTATGGAGACTGTTTATTCTATTTTTTGCCAAAATTGGATGAGGAGAAAGAAAATCCCTTGAACAGTTTGGAAAAGGAGAGCTTAAAAATGTAGTGATTCCTGTATCAGGTTGCTCCTTTCATCACATTTTTTGATCATCTCTGCAGCACAGAGGCCAAACAGTAAATCTCTATCCAAGGGAGAATTTAAAATCTCATTTTTAATATCATCTGGCAGGTTCTGACAATGCAGTCATACAAACCTCATTAAAACCATACCAGTGGCCATAGCCCTAGAAGAAGTCTCAACAGAATCATATACACACACACACACACACACACACACACACACACACACACACACACACACACACACACTGTAAACCATGAGTAGTGACCTGTGCAGTAGAAGAAACTAAAGTATTTAAAACAGATGTTTCTCCACAAGAAGAAATTGTAAATAAAGCATCCTTCATACATTCACAATATGTCAGAATAAACTTTAATATATGAGGCTGACAATTTACAATTCTGAAAATCAGAAAATTACAGAAGTATATATTTTTTTCCATACGTATCAATAATTTTCCCATCCTTATTAGAAATAGTAGGATTGGACTTAAAGTGCTTAGCAATAGAGGAGTCAGCTAAGGCTATAGCTGCTGGGTCAGGTTTGGGAATTGTGTATAAACATTTAAAAAACTGAGGAACTTTATACATCCTATCTGCCTTTTAGAGGCAGCTGGCTGACTATCGGGAAAACTGCAGGCAGTAACACACACATCCTCTAAAGAAGACAGAACAGGAGAAATGGGTGTAGGATCTGGAAAATCCTTCTATAACACCTCAATATTTTTGAGGAACTCAGAAACCTCAATGTTCTCCTACTAAAAACACCGGGACAATCTAGCAATAGCCTCAAAGAAAGAGAAACACCCACAGGGTATATCACAAAGTGAGCTTCCTCTGAGTCTAAATTTGAAATCTGAGGACAAAAACCTAAATGTGTCCTTGGATCTTCCTATTCAGATTCAAAATCTTGAATCTCTTCAAGAAAGGAGGCATCCCTCTTTCTTTTACTGAAAACTACTCTACAAGAAGGATCAATAGCCTGAATCAAACCCTGAGCCAGTCAAACTAAACTACTCCTATCCAGTCCAAAGCAATTTGTGGAGGAGTAGATACATGCTTTTGTTTTTTTTTTTTGGACATAAAAATGAAGTGAACCACTGCTTTCCCAGGGATGTGTACACCATTCTGACACAACAGGGAAACCTTCCCTGTTCCCTCTCCTAGGACCAACTAGAGTGGTCAAGGCTGCAGAGGATGTGGCTAGCCCCTGGTCCATTGTGGCTCTAGCTTTCCCAGGGATGTGTACACCATTCTGACACAACAGGGAAACCTTCCCTGTTCTCTCTCCTAGGACCAACTAGAGTGGTCCTTCCTTGCTCAAAGCTGCAGAGGATGTGGCTACCCCCTGGTCCATTGTGGCTGTAGGTGGTACACCAGAGGGGTCCACGGTAAATGATGAGTAATCTGAGGTACAGCAAATGTCCACAACAGAGTCATCTACCTGTACCCCAGGCAAACTGCTAGCTTGCTGTCGTAGCAAAGGCTGTTTGCTTAACTTATTCTTTTTGTGGCTGGAAGAAGGACCAATCGTGGAAGTGGCATGCCGTTCCACGGCCAAGTTGACAATGATGCCTCTGTCCTGGGGAAAACAAGCAACAATGTCAGTAAATCTATAAATTCACAAAAGTTACTTTTTTTTCAGGAAAAAAAGACAGTAAAAAGCACATCCAAACACTATGGCAGACCCAAAACCTTAAAATAAACCCAATTTCTCCACAGAAAATAGTTTATCAGTTAGATAACATTCCTTTTAACTGACACAAATGAATGCTCATTTTAAAAGGAGGTTACAGTCTTGAGGCAGTCTATTAAAACACAATACTCCTAACTTTAAAATAACTTTCCTGAAGAGGAAGGTAATAAAACATCAATAAAAATAAAAAAAATTGAAGTTTTTTATTCCCAAAAGGAACTTATCTGCTCAGCTAAAGATAGCTCTTCGGCAAGAATATGGCTCTGAAGGACTTTTTCTTTAATCAGCACTCAGCATCCTTCCAGCTGCTTGACAGTTTGAACCAATGGAAACTGCCCTGAATCTTTGGAAGTTGGCTGGCTGTTACATCCTTGGCAAGGATATAACCCATATAGCTAAAGCTACTGCAACAGTGATCAACACGAAGAACATAAATTCTATCAGGACTCTAACAAAAAATATCAAATAAGCTGCATAAAACATTCAAACTTATAGCTGCATTAGAAGCAGATATTTTGTTATATGTGTGATAATATTCTCTAAGTACATCCTGATGTTACTTATATATAGAGAGACATCATCTGACAGCGATGAGATATTAGTACATAATTTAGGTCTAATAACTACTCAGGATTTTAGATGGTAGTGACTCGCACTTTGCATGTTTGGTTTGGATTTTAGACTCAAACAATGACAAATATTGTCCGACATGAAGAGCATAGAGAATTCTTCCTGAGCACTAATTAATGATGATAATTTGCCTGAATAATAACTCACTTGCAGCTCATTTTCTAAATGTGAAACGCAGACTGCCATTGTGGTTATCAGCTTTAATCAGTATCTCCTTTTATGTGATACTTTTTTGATTAAAACACTCTTACAGTTTTAAATGCAATCCAAATGAAATGTATGTGCAAGGGGTGATACAAAGAATAAAATGAATTAGTGAATAAATAATATATTGTGTTCCCTAGCATCCTCTTTCTGTAACACAAATGAGTTTAGTCTCCAGTCAGCCTAGTACCATGACTTGAATTTACTGTCATTTGTAATGGTAATAATGAGTGGCTTGAGAAAGATCTTGCCTCTGTGCTTTATTCAGATCAGTAGTTGTGAAATGTCCTTCACAGAAAAAAATTATCAGCATATATCAGATTTTTTTTTTTTTTACTGAAACTTTATTAGCCAGTATATCCACAATGGTAGCAATGGATGCACTGGGGTAGGATATATCAGATGTTGAAAATAAGGTAAAAAGGTCTCTCCTCATGACAGTGAGTACAGTAATGGTCAAAGACATTATGTGCCTTAATTAAAAATAACTCATTTATTCATTTTATATCTTTATTTTATCATAGTGTAATGGTTCTTGAGTGCATCTAAAGGAAAGGCAAGGGTCATATTCCAGTCCGGATTTATTATAATACTGTTTTTGTTTAATCAAGGGAAAATCGAAGAAAGAAAAATAAATCTATACTGGCAAGATACACATAAAAAAAAACATTAACTAAAGAATGAGGAAAAAAGGATGCATCTGCAGTCGACTAGAATGAATCCCTCTTGGGTATCATTTACAACATGGACAATATTCAAGGGAGGGCCTGTCTTAACTAACATAGCCAGTTCACAACTATTTGTTGAGCTCCCTGAAACAAGCATGCAGGCTTCCCATTCTTTAATATGAATTAAACTGAGATGTACACATATTGAATGAAACATCTGTTGGTCTTCATGCTATAAAATAAATGCCAATACAGTATCTAGTTAGAAACAAATTGGATGCCAAGTAAGTTCCCAGAAGATGCATTACATACTGTTTTCATTTTAACAATTGATAAAGATTTCACTGTGCTTACTTACCTAACTTATCAATAAAGTGGAGACTTTACACCATAAAATGAAGCGATATAAGTGTGCATGTACCAATGAAAAGACAATGAGTGATGACCCCTGATGTTAAAAAATATACATATCGACAAATTAAAAATAACATCTCTAAAGTTAATCTGTGGTACATCAAAATTGCTACCTATACCACCTTCTAGTTCCTGATTTTGTATATACCTAACTTATTAAGCCGAAACATGCAGTCACAAATCATAATACAGTACAGAGTCGATTATTCAAACATCAGTTATCTGAAACGTCAATTGTGCAAACACAGCCTTTCAAAGTTTTTGGGTAGGAAAAATCATAAAGTCTGAATATTTAAACATTATACATATTCACTTGAGCATGTTTTTTGAGCTTGTACCCAGCATGTGTGTGAAAAATATTCTTTATTGCCCACTGGAATCGCTGAATGGTTGAAAAGTGTATTCCCTGTATGCAGAAAAGACAAGATTTTAGAAGTTTTTTATCCGGTTCAATTATATGTTTGATTATCCAAGCAATTTAATTATCCAAACTACCCTATGTCCTAATTAGTTTAGATAATCGACTCTCAGCTGTATAAACCTAACTAAGCTAAAGAAAATACCTAAAGTATTTATGAGTGAAAACATTTGGTCTCTAAGAACATTCAGGAATATAGATTGATTGTATACTGCACCAAGTTGCACAACATTAATAATGACAACTTAAGTGTTTTTGTGAAAGGCACAACAAATATTTGTACCACAGTTTGTAAGTTTTGGTAACAGGACACAAAATAATCCAACCTTACTGTAACACTAAAAATCCAAAATTATGTAAATGTTTTATGTTAAAGGGTACAACCAAATTAACACCCATTAAAGGAGATGGAAACAGTTTAAATCAGAAAACACTGAAAATACATAATATACTGCAAAGTGATGCATTAGCAAACTAACATTTACACAGTCTAAGACTCCAAAAGATAACAATTAACTATTCCTATTACTTTACGTCGATAAAAATTTTTGTCCTTAGATGAAGAGGCTGGTGCAGCAAAACTGACACCAGAAGGGTCAAATATGAAAAGTGACTGGTTAAAGCAGGAAAATAATGACAAAAAACATAGAAGTCAGCCCAGCACCAAGGGTTGTCAGGCTTAGAAGTAAGAGTTCTGCAGATAGGACTACAAACATAGAATAGGTACGGAGAAGTAATCAGGGTATAGTTGCTCAACTGATTTACATAGCAGGGGAAATATTAAACAGCTAGTGCAGTAATAACATTACAGCATGTAAATTAAAACCTAGCTTGGTTTGCATGGGCACATATGACCGTAAGAGGGGTTAAAATGTCATTGATATCATTTGTAATTACCTGTAAATAAAGTATAGATGACCACAAATACAGCTCAGTAGTCTGAGGTAGCTATTCACAGCAGCATGAAAAGGGCCAGCCACTATTATTCTTTCATTTAAAACAGATAGTAGTGGAGGTAATATATCAAAAGTGTGTACTAGAACAATGTGTCAAAACTGGTTTCAAGTGCAGACAGATTGACCATGTTCATCAAATTTTGAGAGGTAGGTGGGTATAGTCACACTTTTACTGGTCAGTACCCACAAACAGGACAGATTACTGAGAAAATTTAAGGT
This sequence comes from Protopterus annectens, assembly GCF_019279795.1. Taxonomy (NCBI): domain Eukaryota; kingdom Metazoa; phylum Chordata; order Ceratodontiformes; family Protopteridae; genus Protopterus; species Protopterus annectens. The sequence goes on from NC_056748.1 coordinate 747,647,353, forward strand.
CATGTACTGACAAAACCTAACATTCGTAAATTATTAGAACATTTCCAAAACAGATTATCAGGGACAGGAGTATGGATATTTGCTTTGGCAAACTTACTTTTAAATTCTCATAGGGCAAAAGTGAGAACATGGATAAGGAACAACACTGGAAGGCTCAATAACACATCATTTAGGATAATATTATACTGGAGAACTGAACAGGCTTGACACCCAGCCATACCATCATGTATTCCCAATTTGTACATTGCCATACTTCTCATCTAGCACCTCTACCAACTCCTAAATTCTAATTCTAATAATAATAATCTGTTTCATATCAAGACTATCCAATAAAAGCCACCATGTCACTAATAATGTGCATACACTTGTATTCATTATAGTCAGTGCTGATATTAAGTAAATTTATTGCCATCCAGCAATTAACTCCTCAACATATTTGCACTACTAAGTGCAGCTAGCCCAATATACATATATATATATATATATATATATATATATATATATATATGTATATATATATATATATATATATATATATATATATATATATATACACATATCGACTTGCAAAACATAACAATACAAGTAAGCAGAAGTCCAGTCTTCACTGAAAGGAACAGTTCTACGATTAAAGACAGCCTACAGTAAATAACTATCAGTGGTTTGAAATGGACATCGCAGTACAGTGAGGATTGGGAACTTTACCCTTTTCTCACTGTAGTGCGATCTTGGAGTTGGTATATATAATTTTTTTTTGGGGGGTGGAGGGTGCAGGGGGGATTACCCCCCTGCAAAATGGCTGATAGTAATTTATTGTAGGCTGTGTTTAATTGGAGTGCTGCTCCTTTAAGTGAAGACTGGACTTCTGCTCAGTTGTATAGTTTGCTGTTCCAGGTTTCATTATTGTAAGCTTTCGAGTAACCGGACTTTCATTGCTTTGATCTCTATGTTTTGCAAGTCGATTATATGGGTCTTCGATCTTTTGATGTAAACCCGTGTATATAAATATTTATATACATATATATATATATATATATATATATATATATATGTAAATATATACATATATATATATATATATATATATATATATATATATATGTGTGTAAATATATATATATGTAAACTTTATATATATATATATATATATATATATATATATATATATATATAAATATATATAAGCTTATAATACACAAAGCTCCCACATGTTATCTGTTTTGTTGACACAATTTGGTCAACAAAACAGATGGTCGACAGGTGTGCAACAATGACAATCCCTGTGTCAGGTAAGTGAAATTGCATTTTTGTTGTGTAATCTCAGAGTTGCTATATTAAAGGTAGTGGGTGTTTAGGGGTGTAGAGCAGCTTACCTCCCTGAAAAAACAATGATTTTCTTTGTTTTTTTATGTGGCCCATGGGTAGGGTGCAATTCACTAAAATGGTTTTGCTGTATTGAAAGGTTGATTTAGTATAGATAGACTTTACAGTATAGACCCTCATATGTGTGAATACACACACACACACACACACACACACACACACACACACACACACACACACACACACACACACATATTCACACACAGTTGCAGCTCATATGTGCAAATGTTCAAAATACCAAATTCTGTTTTTGCCAGTTTCTCTTTGTGGTAGATCACTGTACAATGAAGATCTTGGAGTTGGTAAATATATATATATATATATATATATATATATATATATATATATATATATATATATATATATATATATATATGTTTTATGTGGTGTGAGTGCAGGGAGATTGCCCCCCCCCCCCCCCAATAAAGAAAATTACATATCAGTGTTTTTTTTTTCTGTTTGTTTTCAGTGTTGTGTCTATCTTTTAGGTCAATGTTTTCATGTTCAGTTGTATCAGTGTTCAATTTTGTGTATTGTACTTATATGTAAATATGTATAGTTATGTGACATTTGATCACAGGTTCAGAAAGCAGGTGACACAAATGATCAAAACTAAATTTGACTGAAAAGTTATTGCATCAAAAATTGTAAAGCTCTGCAAGTGGTATTTTCAGAGTCAGTTTTGATCATGGGAGTTATAAGAGAAGTGGTTCGGCAATGGGTAGCTTTATGATGAGCCACCAGATCTGTTGATGTTTCTGTTTATGTGTCAGCACTGATTCACTGTGCACTGTTTTTTTCTCTCCATGGTGTGCAGCCAAGGAGTTCAAATATAAAAGTTCAGAGAGCGTGTGAGACAGAGAGTTGGCCAACATGGGGAAATTTGCCCTTTTCTCCACTATAGTGCAAGCTCAGAGTTGGTATATATAGTTAGGGGAGTTTAGTGTTCGAAGCTCACCACCTTGGTGGGTTTAACATACTTCAGTGTGCTTGTTGTTGAATGTTGGCTAAGTGCCTCTTTTCCCTGCTTAAAATTCTGGTGATGTAAACGTTCTTTTAAGTGAATATTTGATGTTGTCATCTCTCGTCTCAATCTAGTGATATTCAGGTAAGTGATATTTCGTTTAATTGGAAGTAGACCCATACATACATATAAGCACACACACACACACACACACACACACACACACACACACACACACACACACACACACACATACAATTCATATATATATATATATATATATATATATATATATATATATACATATACACACACACACACACACATATACACACATTCTGAAACATCAAAAAAAGAAACTAACAAAAAAATGATCTTTTGGCAGGGGATCCCCACCAGGCCCTGTTTATTGCATTTACCAATTCTGAGGTCACACTAAGATGAGAAAAATGCAAATTCCCCAATCCCCACTGTACGGCAATCTCAGTACAAACAGTTCATTGTTTCAGAATGTCAATTTTATGGTTCAATGGTCTGAAAAGTCGGTCTTACAAACTAGATCCATGCTATATCTAATCCCTATCATATGATGAAACTCATTTGACTGAGACCATAAGACTGAAATTTCAAAATACTGAAACCCATAAGACTGAAACCTATAATACTGAATTTCAACATACTAAATTGTAAACTGGACCATATAAAACCAGATTAGGTAAGGGGCTATGCCCCCCCACACCCCTATATATATATATATATATATATATATATATATATATATATATATATACTAACTCCATGATCACACTACAGTGGGGAAAATGGCATAGTAGTGGCAGTGTGTAGACTACTGTACGGTAAGTGAAAGGTATATGCCTTTTTCCCTACTGTAGTGCAATCCTGGAGTTAGTATATATAGTTAGGGGGCATGTGGGGGGCACAGCCATTACCTGGGCAACAATGTAATGTAACAAATAAATAAGCAAAGTTTTGGATGAAAGGAAACCAAACTACTTATACAGTTAACAGATAATTATCAACAAAATAAACATTTTTATTTATTTAAGTAAACATACCTCTTGACCTCTTAGCAGAAGAAATCTGGACAAAGCCTAAAATGATTGGGAGGGGGGGAGTCCAAAAATATTGGCATATGTTTAATATTGCTTTTATAAATGTAGCAAACTGCGACAATAACAGAATTTGTGTTAGTATGCATTTTCAGAAGAATATGAAGTCTGAAACTCAAATGTATGTTATTATTGACTTTAGATTTTAGTGTTATTAGTGACTCGAGATCTCAGTGATTTGCCAGAAAACCACACATTTTATGAGGAAAAGACCAAATATATGAGGTGAAAATCTGAACAGTTGAGAGGTATGTAAGTAAATTGTAGAAATTTCTGAATATTTTTCAGTCAAATTTTTTGTAGCTACCTTTCTAATTTTCTGATTTTCTCCAAATCTGGCATGTGTCTTACTCCATCTGTCTTTTCACCATAAAGCTGGGATTTATAGAAATCAGTTAATGTGCACAAGTTACTGTACTACAGATATGGCCTTAACATGACTAGTTGATACAGGTGCCTTACTATGCTGCTATAATATATAAAGCTGGCTTGTCAAAAGTATGCCTTACTTCCTCTCAAGAAGAGAACATGTATTATAAAAACTAGTCATCTCTTGACAGAAGGATAAACTTTTCTCCTACTGATATGCCTTTAGCAGATATTTATCTAATCATATCCTGTCATGAAAAGTATAGACTATAGAGACCCCTTATTCAAAACAGAAAGCACCATAACATTAAATAAACCAATGGAAATAGCACATGACTTTGTTGTGTATTAATATCTCTGTTTCACTGTTGATGAAAAGAGTAGTTTTAATATTGCCTAGTTCTGAATCTGAAGGAGTTGTATCTTGGAATTTAGACCTTATACTTGAAGTACCAGCTCCATTCAGTTTCAGAAGTCTGATGCTAAATACGTAGCTGTAGTTTTGTGGTTTGTAGGCAGAAATCAGAAGGTTAAAACATCTCACATAAAACTCCTGTAGTTCAAGATGTAAACTGAAGCAGTTTTATCATTTCAGGGAGTCAGTATTTTGAAATGAATGATCAAAGTCACACAGCAAGTTCAGAAACATTTTATCACAGGCTGCCTGATGAAGTCTGTACTTAATTTACTCCTTACTCTCCCCGTTGTAAAACCAGAACAGCGTGTTGCTGTGTGTTGCAAATCGCACAGGATATCCAAGCATTTTTTTAATATTAAGCAACGGTTTGTTTTGTAATATTTGACTGATAATTCAAATAGAAACATAAAGCTGTTTTACAACAAAATAATTCATAAGAAGAACAGCGTGTCCCTGTGAAGAAAATACATGCTTCACACTTAGTATTGCCAATAAAAATCCTGATCTTGCCAGTATCTGTGTAATAAATTACTACTACATCTAGATCTTACAATCTCACTTTTCCTTCCTAAGTACCATAGTAAAATAATTGCAAAAGGAAGGGCAGAACTCCATCTTGTGCTGCGAACATTCAAGACCTAGTGAGTCGTAGCTAAGGCTGCCGATAAACCAAGTATCAGCCTCAGGTTCCTCTGTCTTCTAACCAGCAATTTGATGTTTGATCACTAGAGTCAATGAGGCAGGCTGTCATTTATGTTTGTGGAGAGGTACGAGGGTGTTCACATCCTGGACGCACACCCATTCTCCTGCTGAAGTATCGTCATAATGTAATCATGCAGTGCTCATTTACAGCTAGTAATGAGGGGGAACATTTCCCATTCATCAGCTTTTTTCAGCCCGGGTCTAACCAAGCAGCATGTTGAATAGAGAAAAACAAAGCCTGAAGCCTCATTTCTAACAAGGAAAGATGTGTGATCTTGAACCACCTCTACATTTTCATTTGTCTAGTTGTCCACTAAAGCAAATAAAGTTATATATTTTTCTAACTTTGATGGCAAAAACAAAATGTTTACAACCTTTAAAGGATTAGAGTTTCAAAAAAGTCACATTTCATGTTAAACAGCATGCATGCCATAGAAAACATACTGATTTCTTTGAAAACAACCCATTCCTTCGGAGTAAAAGCAAAATGGGTATAAGGTGGCTCATCTGTACCAGCCACATTCCATTTTGTTTTGACATGTCGTGTGGTAGTGAACAAGAACAGTGCCCTCTTGTTATAATGACGAGAAACTGACTTGTTACTTGTATTATTCTATTTGAATCGGAGATGTAATTTTAAACCACAGCTCTGGAAAGTATGTTTCAGGAAATCATTTATATGCCCTGGATTACCCTTTAACTCGTATTTAGCTTTGTTGACAGCTCTCTATAGAGAACTAATGTACAGTAAAGAAAGAAGCACTGCCCATTTTGGCATCTTGCCATGACATATAATGTACATACAGCCTGCTGGTAATATACAATGGACACTTTATGATCTAAAATAACAACATCAGAACAAAGATACAAGATGTTACTGCTGTACCTCTTCACCCTGATATTTCGTGCATTAGTACTTCAGATGCAACTCCTTTGCCTCTACTGTAATAAAAAGTCTTTCGGCTTTTCCCAGTTAGGGGTCGCCACAGCAGAACTCCCGCCTGCTAATGATTGGCAGTGGACTTTTACGGTGCCAAGTTGCCAGCCCGACGCCCAACCTTCAAAGAAGGCACGCCCATTCACGCACGCACCTACCTGCATGTCTTTAACATCACTCGACCACGGGGAGGACATGCAGACTCCACACAGAAGGTGCTCCAGCTGAGAATCAAATGGGAGAACCTCTTGCTGTGAGGTGACAATGCTAACTGCTGCACCACTGCGGCCTACGTTGCCTCTACTGTAATAAAAATGTAAAATGAAATTAGTTAAACATAGTTGTCATGTAGTACTCATCTTGATCAGCTAAATGTTATCTGTTCACTGTAAAAATAATTCTGTTATGTTGATTATTTACAAACATGTATACATCATTTTGCATACTCAAAAAGATAGGTCTAAGCAGTGATGGATTATTCCCTTATAACATAGCTCTTAACTTGTCTTAACATTTCATGTTCATACCCTCTTACCTTAAAATCATTCATCTTTCTACCAAGTTGTTTTAAACAATTCTGCTCATCAGTATTTAACCTCAAAGTTAATGACATTTAACCCTTAACAACCTTCTTGAAAGTTAGCGGAGTGTACATGCTTAACCTATTTAAATATATCTTACAACATAATAAAATGTTTATTACATACAACAGGTGCACCAGAAATGTAAAAAAAAAATTTAAGAAAGCATTGTCATATGTTTTGCTCCTCTGAAGGTTAAAGTAACGTTATACTCAATGAACCATTATTTTCTTTTTAAAATGCACCCAATCTAAACCAAAATACTTCTAGAAATATATAGACTTAGCTAAATAATAGAATAAGTTAGTAAAACGGCACACTACCATGTTACAAATGTTAGCAATGCAAATTGATTAAAAAAAGTAAGATTTCTTTGTACCTAGTTACTAAAAGAAAGTTTTAGCTCAATACATTTGCTAACAGCCTTCTAGAAATATTAGACAGAATTCAGAAAGAACCCAGCCATAGGCTGTTATACTGGCTAAAAAGCTTCTTTAACATGATAATGAAACCTAATGATTCAGAGACACAATAACCACAATGAGAAAAGACCTCATTATTGGCTAATTTTCATATCTCTGAATTTCTTGGTGATTAGTGCAACTACTGAGCCTGTGGCCCATTTACTGAGTTGGCACAGGTACCTCCCTAATTCACCCTCCCAACCCCCCAAAACACAAACACATGGACACATCTCCATAACTATCAGCTGCTGCAGGGTGAAAGGATTAGTCATGATTTTTGCCTCTTACATTTGATTTGTCCTTGCTGTGGACAAATGTAGTTAGTCAATATTGTTAGACACAGGATTCTAATACTTTATTATTGCATTTCCATCTTCTTGCTGCAAAATCTGTTGTTCTGTTGACATTATAAGTGAACTGCTATAGTATTTAAATAGTGTCTCAGGTGTCTAGTGTCTGTCCTCTGCCATGTGACATACAGTGCTTGTAAGTCTTTGGGGAGCTGAGAGGTATGGAAACACACACATACACGCACACTCTTACAGAGAGTACCACACACACAGCCACTAACTATAAAACATACTGCCGTGATAACCGATTCACTAATATACACATACATATTTAAACACACACACACACACACACACACACTAGGTATCCCTTAACTAAACCTCAGACTATGACTACCCAGGCAGACACACACTCACACTTACCTGAGACAACTTATACCTCTGCATATACTCACACACACACACACACACACACACACACACACACACACACACACACACACACACACACACACACACACACACACACTACCACCCATCTGTTAAACTCCCCAGCACTTATTTCTAATGCAATCTATCACTGAAAATAATACGTGAACACAAAGTTTTCACATTACTAACTAATGGAGCTGGTGGTAGTGATTTACATAGCTAAATGGTTCTGTGAATCACATCACTACATCAATCACATACCCTGTATATTTCCAGGGTGAACTTTTGACTCATTGTGATATGTCTCTTCCCCAAAATGCCTCCTGCCAGATGACAGATCACTCCTGTCCTTCCAGGAGTAAATAGAACTTACTGCTGACGGTTATGTTTCTGAATCCCATGAGTTGTATATTTAGCTATCTGTTTGATGTGCAGTGCATTCTAACTTGGGGAAAAAAGGTAGAACATTTACAAAATGCTTTCTGGAGCATATGCCTGAAATTAGAAGAAAACTTTCTGCTAACACATTAAACAGACATATTTAGGAAACTAACCCCACACATGAATGCAATGTGTATATGTATACAAAAGAAGAAAAGGGTCTATATTATTTCAGCGAATGCTTAAAATAGTGAATGCTCTTTAATCGACCCAATGAAGTTGAAATCCCTAAATCCAGAACACACGGAAAAGCGATTTTTTTTCCCAGGGAAAAAAATCACTGGGCCATGTTCGGGACTTTGATATTTCCTCCACTGTAGTGCAATCCCAGAATTGGTATATTCAAGTAGGGGGGTGTGGGGGACGAAGCTCCCCACTTTATTTTTTGTCTGGATTTTTTTTTTTAATGGATCAGCTATTTTTCCCCCCAGGAAAAAAATAGCTGTTCTGTGTGTTCGAGATTTAGGGATTTCGACTTTATTGGGTCAATTAAACAGCATTCGTTATTTTAAGCATTTGCTGAAATAATATAGACCCGAAGAAAAGGCCTAATAACCAAGATGATAATTAAGAATACAGGCCGATAAACATTTTGAGGCTGTTACTTTCCTAGCTTACAATTGCCAGTTTATCAAAATCTGTACTTAAATTAAAGGATTATTAGATGAATAGTGAGATAAATATGCATATAGTTATAAATGTTTATTTCATTTTATTTTATTTTATTTATTGATTTATCCTTTGTTGACCAAATTAGTCCCAGTAGGCTAGTTGTTTCTTTTCAGGGGAGACCCAAGATGGTAGTTAGTACTAATATAGGGAAAAGTTGGCCAGGGCCTCAGGGAACTTCCCCTACTTTTTGATATATATTTGATATATACTATGGGATCTTTAACATCCACCTGAGCTACCACCAACTCAAGCAGATGGGACCTCAGTTTGACACCTTAGCCAAAGGATGACAGTCGTGAGTGCAGCACCTTGTAATGCTGCACTGCCAGCAATCCAATCATCTAAAGAGGGAATAGACCCACAGTATTCTAGTCTTATAACATCAAAGGTAAATGTGCTACCTGTTGAGCCACTGACAATGTTATATAACTTTTTGTCATGTGACTAATGTTATTTAAAAGTTTGGTGGAAGTTGTGTTTGTATACTTCTGCAGAAGCACATTGAGTTAAAGCTTATTTACTTGATCTTTTTCTTTGCTTAAATAAATAGCAGCCTTCATTAGTATTATTTGGCATCTGTTCTACTGTGAACTGGCTTGAATTTTATCTGTTTGAGCTACCTGTTTAATTTGTTGAAGTGAAACAGTACACAGCTGATAGATTATTGAAGTTACAAAACGCACACAAGAAGCCAAGATATTCAGCCGAACTGGGTGATCAGGTTTATTTAATATAGTGCAGGGCAGGACCCCACAACTTCAGTCTTCATATCTGAGGTTATGAAAAGGGAGAAGTCTTACTGTTAGTTACAAAAAAGCAGTATTTACATGTGCTATGGTATTACATGTGCTAAGGAAATTATCTAAGCTAGTCAAAACTCAAAGAATTGCAATTATGAAAATTTGAGAGAAAAGTGAAATATGTATAAAAGGTCAAAAAGTGCTGAACAATTTGGTTTACAAGGAGAAAACAGGTAATAGTCTAGAGGCAGTTACAAAGAAAAGATATATAGCTAGCAAGAATCTCAAGTTTTAAGCAGTACACATTTTTTAACAGGAGATATTGTCTATCTAGGCTCATGTTAACAAGAACAAAATGATAACTGGACAGATGAAATTCGCACAAGGTTACTGACACAAGGGTGACTGGTAAGGATGTATCAAAGGGCAGAGTACATTATTAAAACAGAAGCTAGGTACAAACTTGTAAGTACGGACATGACCACTGTCTCATTCACTGGACACAAACAATAGCTATAAAATCATAAATGATGGCAAATGAGATACTACAGTTTTGCAAGAACAGCAACATTAAAGTCCAAAGTAAAAAAAAAAATCTCAGTGAAGAATCTGTAGATAACAAATGCCTCTTGAGAGAGAATAGGCAAATATAAGTAGAGCAGTGTGTTAAAGTTGTTGTTGTGTCTTTTCGTCTTTTCCCGGTTAGGGGTCGCCACAGCGGAACTCCGGTCCGCTAATGATTGGTAGTTGAGTTTTATGTGCCGAGTTACCAGCCCTGACGCACAACCTTCAACGAAGGTATGCCCATTCATGCATGTCTCCATGCAGAAGACGCTCTAGCTGAGAAGCAAACCAGACAGCATCTTACTGACAATGCTACCACAGCACCACCACCACCAATTTCAGAGCAGTGTGTTAAAGTAAGGTATTCAAATATCCTAGGTTCTTAGGAGATTAACATATATTTCACACATAAAAAGAGATGCAAAATTCAGCAGTGTCACTGAACAATTTAAAAACTGATTGAAAATGTGACGGCCTCTCTACTAGTCCAGGCCAGTAGTCAAGCAGCCTCAATCCTCACCACTGACACTGGTGGGAGATGGTCACTAAGGACAGGAATGGATTTGCATACTATTTTAAGATGCAGCTCTCTCCATCAAGCACAATTTCCCTCAAGAGCACAAAGGGAACGGTTTCACTTCAGAATCCTGAAATATCACAATCCTGAATTTCAGAAAACTTCATAATCTGAAAGCCCAAAATCCTGAAAATTCAAAATCCTGAAAACTCAAAATTCTGAATCCCAAAAGACTGAAAACACAAAGGATACATATACTGACTATAGAGAGCACAAACCAGATTACATTACACCAAATATAAGTAGGGGGGCAAGCCCCTCTGCACCCCCATGTAGGGGCTGCACCCCCCGCTACATAAATATATCAACTCCAAGATTGCACTTCACTACACTATAATGAGTTATGTTGTAGTATAGCAAAGTTAAAAGGGAATGTTACTAAGGTTACAACAAGCAGTCATGAACACATGTGATGGCATGTTTGCCATTTTTTTCTGTGGAGTGCAGTCTTGGAGTTTATATATTTAATTAGTGGGGGGCACAGCCCCCGACATGGGGGGTAGAGGGGGGCTTGCCCCCCTGCCATACTTGGTGAAAAGTGCTATCCTTTGTCTTGTATGTGTTTCTCTGTGTCCTTGTACTGGAATATTGTCATTCTTTGTGTCCTGTATATTTTCAGTATTTTGTGATTCAGGATTTTGAGTTTTCAGGATTTTGAATTTTCAGGATTTTGGGTTCCGGATTATGAAGTTCAGGATTGTGATATTTCAGGATTCTGAAGTGAAACCAAGGGACCATGCCCCAGACCTGGGACAGGACCCTCTGTTTCTAAAGATCCCAAACAAGACTCACTATGGAGCACTGTGTCCCATTTTCAAGTAGCTGACACACCTACACATGGGTATTTAATTTTCACACACACACACACACACACACACACACACACACACACACACACACACACACACACACACACACTCTCTCTCTCTCTCTGTCTCTCTCTCTCTCTCTCTCCTGGAAAAGGCTGGCACAGATTTACTAGCTGTACCACTTCTGCCCAGACTATAAGGTAACCATGCTGCCACCAGTCAGCCACTCTAAGGCTCTTACAAGGATATCCAATTAAACTGAGTAAAATCAATACAAATATAAATGGTAGAGTGTAACCAAACAGCAAGGCTATTCTGAATGGCCAAGGCATCACTAAAATAAGCACAAGTATTCTCAAGATGTTAAAAGTACTCTCTAAAAGACCAGCCACAATGAAGGGTATACAAATATTTAATAATAATAATAATAAAATAGAAAACACAAGAATACTCACTATCTAAGTACAATAAACATGAGAGTTTCAGTCACAGGAGTAATAAAAATAGCACAGTTAGACAGATTCACACAGATGCAGAGAAACAATACTTAGCTAATTTCACTGTATTTCTTGACTGTATAAAGAATAACTGTTTCCTAGCTAACTTAATTAATACAGCAATGCAAGATAGGATGTTGAGATGCTTACTTCCACAAGACAAGGTAATGAACTTCAAACCAAGCTAAACTGAACTGAACTGTGATAACTGACATAGATCTTTATATCCCACCTACTGCTAACACAAATGAGGCACTCACAAAATTGTACCAGTCTACCTGTGACATGCAGAATAAAACACCCTGAGTTTGCTCATGTTATAGCTGGTGATTTTAATCAGGCTGATCTAAAGTCAGTACTCCCTCATTACTACCAGCATGTAAACTTTCCAGCAAGGGGTAGGAGTACCCTGGATAAAGTGTACACCAATATAAAGCAAGCCAACAAAGCAGTGCAGCATCCACATCCCGGCAGCTCAATCATCTTTCTATCATGCTGGTGCCTGCATATAAACCTGCTCTAATCAGGGATAAAATCATTGTTAAACAGCTCAGGAATTTGCCTGAGGGAGCATTATCAGCTCTCCAGGATTTTTTTTAGTGTACTAACTGAAGCATTGTCAAAAAAGCAGCCATAGCAGACCAGCACATCCACCTAGATGAATATACCAAAGCAGTGATGGCTTAGATCATAAAATGCTTGATAATGTCACAGAGATAAAAAGCATCATCACAAGAGCTAAACAAAAGTCATGGCTTACAGGTAAGGTCTGTGATCTACTGAAGTCATAAAATGTATCATTCAGGGCAAATGACTGACAAGTGTAAGTGTGGCAAGGGCAAACCTGAAGAAAGGCATAAAAGAGGCTAAGACGGAATATGGGATGAAGATACTAAACCACGTCAAGACATGAGGGATACCAGATGGTTGTGGCAGGGTATATAACAAATTATGGACTATAAAATGAGTGCTGCACAATGTGATGATAACACTGACTTCCTAGACAGGCTAAATACCCTTTTTGGAAGAGTTGAGAAGAGGAACACCACAACTGTGCAAAGGTTAAACACAGAGCAGTATGATGCAGTACTCAGCCTTAGCCCAATGGAAATAAAATGGGTGTTACAGAAAGTCAATCCCAGAAAGGCGGTCAGTCAAGATATTATCTTGGGTAAGATGTTAAAGAGCTGTGTGTACCAACTATGTACAGTACTCACGGATATATTTAACACCTCACTTGGCCTAGCAAAGGTCCCTTCATGTTACAAAGTAACAAATATCATCTCTCTACCCAAAAAAGCCTCACCATCCAGCTTGAATGATTTCAGGCCTGTTGCACTAACATCCACAGTTATGAAATGTTTTGAGATGCTAGTCAAGAAACACCTGTCTGCGGAACTACCATCAACTTTTGAACCACTGCAGTTTGCCTACAGAGAAAACAGATACATGACTGATACAATAGCAATCACATTGCATCTTGTTCTTGAGCTTCTGGAGAGCAAGGAGAGCTTTGTGAGAATGCTATTCATCGACTTTAGCTCAGCATCAGTGCATCTTTACATCAGCAAACACCTCTGCAATTGGAGCCTGTAATATTTAATTAATAGGCCACAAAAGGTTTGTGTCGGCAAGAATACCTCTAGGAGCATAACACTCAACACAGGTGTTCCTCAGGGCTGTTTTTTCAGCCCACTATTGTTTACTATCCTAACCCATGACTGCACAGCAAACTTCAGTACAAATCATATCATCAAGTTTGCTGATACATCACAGTCATAGGTCTCATCAGTAGAGAGGATGAGAGTGCATACAGAGAAGAGGTTAACACACTGCCTGGTGTGCAAAAAACAACCTTGACCTGAATGTAAGTAAAGCAAAAGAATTAATCATGGACTACAGGAAAAGGCAAACACCGCATGCTCCGCTCTTGATCAATGGCGAGATGGTGAAAAGGGTATGCCGTACCAAATTCCTCTGAGTGCATATCTCTGATGATCTTTCTTGGTCCGGGAACACCTGCCACATAGTGAAAAAAGCACACCAATGTCCCCACTTTTAGAGAAGACTCAAAAAGGTGAAACTACCATTGTCAGCACTTTTTACCTTCTACAGAACAACAACTGAAAGCATCCTAACATCCAATTTTTCTGTAGGGTATGGGAGCTGTTCGGTCGCAGATAAGAAATCACTGCTTACAGTGGTGAGAGTTGCCAAGAGGATAACTGGCATTAGCCTGCCCACAATCCAGGATCTCTATACATCATGGAGCCTAAAGAGAGCCACCAAAATACTAAATGATGTAACTCATCCTGCAAACAGTCTGTTTATGAGCCTGTCATTGGGTAAAAGATATTGCAGTATTCGATGCAGGTTAACTAGATTCAAAGACAGTTTTTATCCAAAGGTGATCAGACTTCTTAATTCCAACATTAGGTCTGATCATTGACAGGTCAGGAAGTTGGGACTTCCCATTCACTGCGAGATATTATTTTATCTATTATTTATTAAGCCCAACCATCCATTATAATTTATACTACTAATCCAGATGCAATATTTTTTCCTCAGCTTCTACTGCTATGTGCTTGTTCACCCATAATGTGGTACATGGCTCGTGCAATACTATTACTTGAACTTTACTGCTAGATGTGTATTTTTAGTGTCTTAACAAGTGTGTGTTCCTAGGAATATATGTAGCTATATGCTTAAATGTAGAGTTAGTTTAAAAGATGGTTTTAGTATTATTATATGTTGTTTTAAATTATGTCTTTCTATGTGTGTGATTTCTTCTTTGTCTGTTTCATGATGAGCTGATTGCATGGAATCTCATTTAATCTACACTTGTGTAGATCTAAATGACAATAAAGTTACTTTTGACTTTCACTTTATCAGGTTCCAAAGAAAACAAAACAAACTGCTGTGGGAGTTCTATCCTCTCAGTGCTGGTTATAGAATGACATCACATTTGATCACCTGACTGTGGTACAATACACACTCAGAGCTTTGCTAATATATGTTGTACTATCTGAAAGTTATAAAACAATTTCAAAAACATCTACTCTTCCCTTCCAGAATTCTCTGAAAAAACAAACACATTTAATGAGTCATAACACTGTTGATATTTTTAACACAAGCATCTGTACAAGTCAGTGTGATAGTCAAATGACACAAAATTATTTACAAAACTCCAGCTAACTATGCTGGCATATGTTACACTTGCACTGCCCTATTCTCCCTGGCACAGATGGCAATATCTCACAGCATCACAGAAACATAAAAATAGTAGAGGTACAACTTCCTCCACTTTTGGGGGCCAGTCTTTCTAAATCAACAAAAGCAGGTCCACTGAGTGATAGAAGCAATTTCTGAGGGACAGGTTGTTCAGCTAGAGAGGTGTCACGTTTAGGGAGGGTCAAATAAATATTACCTCAAGAGTTGCAGACCTTGAAGAATTAAGAAAAACTGTTATATTGTAAGACAGAAAGTCTTTTGGACAGTAAAGGATGGGAAAGCAGAAGCAAACCAAAAATCAAGTTTACATCTCCACCTTATCTTTATTTTCACATCTTACAGCTTGCCAGGTATCGTGAATGCAGATATATCTTTATTTACCCTTCAGAGTTAGCTGACTCACATGCCTCAGATATTATTTTATTAATAAACCCTGAAGTTTTCAGTTAACTATTCAGATCACTTCAACTGTACCTTTACAGTACAATTCCGTGACTAGAAATAAATCAGATGCAACATTTACTAACATCAACCATTCAGATAAATGTTTTCAAGCTCATCTTTAGCAGACTTAGTAAAATATGTAAGTTTTGTGTTTGTATTAGAGTCCATAATTTCAGTGTAGAGAAGGCAAAAAATAAATCATTATCCTCTAGTTTTTTAAAAGATAAAACATGCTAAGACTTATTTCATAATGCCATTGCTAAGTACAATGAAAAATGTATAAGTGCAAAATAAATAAATATCACAGACTGTTAAGACTGTGAAAGCATTTATTTGGCTTGGAATGAAGTAAAGAAAAATTCCTCTCCCCTGAAAGCAAGTAAGAATAGTGTATCTAAATGCATATGTGTGTAATGCTGGTAATGGCTTGAAGAATGATTGTCTGCTGCTGATTGTGCCCTCCCTAACACTTTGTGCCCGAGACTGGCTGTCCCTTTTACCCCACAACATGACAATACAAGCACAGACTGGCTGAGTGGCAAAAAACACTACAAAACCTGCAACTGATGGTGGACCCTAAATTGTATTTCTAGCAATATGGACATATCCATCTCCTGAGTTTAGTAAGCAGTGCAGGTTGAATGGCCAATAGAAATGTGAATGAGGCATCTAAAAGTGCATTCACTGGTAATAGGGAACATTGGGACTTTGCACCTGACATTTTCGGTACAAGTACACCAGCATACCCAGCAAAAGGGGAAAATAAGCTTGATGTGGAAGGGTATATATTATGTAGCATACTCCAGCATACCATTACTGGGCATGAATGGTGTGTGTCAGGCCCATTACAACCACACAGCATGGTGGATGGGAGCTGCTGAGGACAACACCCCAACAGCACTCCCCAGACACCACACATCTGTAAAGGCAGCACTTTGCATAGAGATAGTGCAGAAAACAGTGCACAGGCACAGCTGTCCTAAACCACAATATTTGGCAAGACTTGCTATGCCATACCAGTCTGTGGTGGTCCATCATGCAGGCAAGCAAGAGAGCCTCAGTCTAGCTGATAGAGCCACCCACTACTCTCGTGGATGTATCAGAAGAGATGGACTTCCAATAAAGAGACCACTTTCTGGTTCATTGGCTAAATTGCATGGACATTTATGGGTGTATTCTGTTACAGACAACTGGTAAGAATTATGTGGTTTTGTGTAACTCCTCAGTAATACTGGTGGGGGGTACATCCCCCACATGACTTGAAGTATTCAGGCAACTACAGACCTTGCACAGAACCTCTAGAATGATGTGCAATATATAGTACACCTGGTGCACTGGCTAATAAGTAGGACAAATGAAATGGCATATTATGTCAAGCACATTACTTTGAATGGATGTTGTCGTAGTCTACATGCTGGGTACGAAACACATCCTAACCAAGATGGATTTTGAAAAGGCGGCCATCCATGCTGTCAAAGAGACATTCCCTGGAGCTACCATATAGGGATTTCTGCTTAGTTATGCACAGATTACATGGTGCCAGTGGCAACAGCAACACCTGTTGGCACATCCCAGTAGTGATGTGAACTTCTCCATCTAGGGTACACATTTTAATAAACCTGGAATTTCTGTTACTGGACAGAGTACTACCCACCTTCCTATAGACTACTGCAGCAATGTCTTACACTGCCCATGAAGTAACCACCTTTGTTTACCACTATTGTGTCTAAGGATACCCTAGATGGTACACATCATGCATTGGAGAGGTGAAGCAGCTACTATCAACATATCTCCCAGTGCACTTTTAGAATGTAAACAAGGTAATAACACAGGGCATACCCCATACAAACAGCTATATGGAAGCATGGTTCCTACTGTCAGTCTGCAGGACCACCTTCACATACTTCATCAGGCACAGATCCTCACATACTACCACAGACTTGGTCCCATTTCTCAAAAATATGAATGATCTTAAAAACAATTTCTTAACCAGAGGATATGAATCATACATGTTACATATGATCTTGGATCCCATTAGAGATCCTAAAACTGACAATGACCCTATGTGGAATATGCCTTTTTGTAGAAATATGCAAAGAGGGCACCTTAGCCCAAAAGAAGAGAAAAGTAAGGTTTTTCTAAACATTCTAAATCCCATTCTAAAACTAAAAAAAGTTTTTTCTAAACAGTCTAAATCATCTTGCCCCTATCAGAACTGTCATAACTAAATCCAGCTATGCCCCCTGGCTGACCAGAGATACCTGTCTACTACTAAAACAAAGAGATAAAGCATGGGACTCGTGGTCTCAAAATAAAACTTAACTAATAGAGAGGCATACCGAGAACTAAGGGACAAAGCCAAAAAAAAAAAAAAAAAACAAACTATGACAGACAAAAGGAACCACTATATAGGCATTCAAACTGAACACAAAAATAACCCACAAAAATTCTGGGCTGCCATTAATAAAATCCTACAACCAGGAAAGACCAGTACTCCACTCCCAAGCATTGACACCACCACCAATAATATTGCCACCCAATTCAACAAACACTTCACCAAATCCATACTAGCCCTCACCAATAGTAGTTCTCACACTTCAAATCCAAACCTATCTTCCGTACCAGCAGATCAAAACCTCTTCTCCTTACAGCCTGTCCCAACTAGCACATATATAAATTCCTAAATAGGCTTCAACCCACAACGCTGGCTGATGACATATTACCTGCAGAATATCTAAAGATTGCAGCCAATCCATGCTCATTAACTGCTCTTTATCAGAACAATGTGTTCCTTCTCTGTGGAAAATTTTGCATATAATACCACTCCATAAAGGAGGTAACTCTGTGGAACTATCTAATTAATGTCCAATTGCCATTCTATCCCCCTTATCTAAAATCCTAGAAAAATGTATACATTCCCAAATAATACACTATCTCCTCACTAATAAACTGCTAACTAACACTAAGCACAGATTCCGTCCCAATCACAGCACTACCACAGCCCTTATTAGCTTTATCAATATAGCAAATCAACATCAAAACAATGGTAACCTAGTATCCACTATATTCCTAGATCTCTCCAAGGTCTTTGATACTGTCTCCCATCCCAAACTCCTTTCTGTTCTCTTGGATCTTAATCTCAGCCACTCGACACTAGCATGGTTTCAAGACTATCTAACCAACTGCCAACAAGCAGTAAAATGGCAAAACTCCACCTGCATGTCCTCTCTCACCGCATCCATAAACCTTATCTTAGGCCTTCCTCTTCTCTTCTTACCTGGCAGCTCCATATTTAGCATCCTTTTCCCAATATAGCTAGCATCCCTCCTCAGCACATGTCCAAACCAGCACAATCTTGCCTCTCTGGTTTTGTCTCTAAACCATCCAACCTGAGCTGACCCTCTAATATACTTATTCCTAATCCTGTCCACCCTCGTCACACCCAGTGCAAATCTTAACATCTTTTCTCTGCCAAGTCCAGTTCTGACTCCTGCCTATTTGTCAATGCCACTGTCTCCAACCCATGTAACATAGCTGGTCTCACTACCCTCTTGTGGACCTTCCCTTTCACTCTTACTGGTGCTCGTCTGTCACAAATCACTCCTGATACTCTTCTCCACTGACTCCACCCTGCCTGTACTCTCTTCTTCACCTCTCTTCCACAATCGCCATTACTCTGAACTGTTGATCCCAAGTATTTAAACTCATCCACCTTTGCCAGCTCTTCTCCCTGCATCTTCACCATTCCTCTATCCTCCCTCTCATTCACACACATATATTCTATCTTAGTCCTGCTGACATTCATCCCTCTCCTCTCTAGAGCATATCTCCACCTCTCCAGGGTCCCTCAACCTGTTTCCTACTCTCACTACAGATCACAATGTCATCATTAAATAAAATAAATAAGTAATGGCATTGTAACTTACACATAGGATTTCAATACAATTAAAGCCATTATTAAGGAGAAGTGGGCCATGCTCATTGACAATCAGTAGCTTGCAAGGGTTTTAGAAAATAACCATACTTTTGTATACAGTATAAAAAAAGCAGAAGCATAGGTAGCTGTGTGGAAAAGATAACTAATGAATACTTGATGGAGTGCAACTCATTTGAGTGCCCATATCTTAAAAAGTTGAATATAGGGCCATGTGCAATGACTACCCTGCATGTTATGTGGGTAAGACTATGAATAAACTGAAAAGGAGGATTTCAAGTCATCTTTCTGATATCAGACATAAATGTCAGAGGAACAACTTATTCAAACACTTATTAGAGCACCCCAGACATTCTGGTGCACTGCTGGTGCACTGCTATGGTCATTCCACTCCACAAATGGGGAGCGACTACAGACCTTGGGAACTACCGTCCCATTAGTCTGACAAGTCTAATATGCAAAGCTATGGAGTGCATCATCATGGACCTTATAAATAAGGACATAGGGAATCTCCAAACTCTGGACCCTACACATTCTGGGTTTGTAAAAAGCAGACCATGCCTGCTCAACCTGATAGACTTCTTTGAGTCTGTCACCAGAGCTGTGGATGAGGGCAAGGTAGTTCACACAGCCTACCTAGATCTTGCCAAGGCCTTCAACACCATCCCTCACTCAATCATAGATAGACTCACTAAACTAGGCATAAACCCCTATGTCATAAGATGGGTTACCATCTGGCTCATTGATAGAACCCACACTGTGAAAGTAGCGGACTCCAAATCTGACTACCGACCAGTTACAAGTGGTTTCCCACAGGGATCGGTCCTAGGTCCTCTCCTGTTTGGCATCTACTTCTCTGAAGTTCAAGCCAACACAAAGGTACTCTGGCTGACCAAGTTGATTGCAAACTGGGAGCCATTATTGATTCTCCAACTGATACAGACATTCTACAAAAAGGCATCACTGACACCAATGACTGGTGCCAGAACCATGGCCTTAAGATCAATGCCAAAAAGTGCATTGTCATTCCCTTTGGGAAAAATGTGGTGCCCATGAACTACCACATAGGCAGTAGTCCACTAAACACTGAAGGTGTGATAAGAGACCTGGGGGCACAGGTTGACAGCAACCTCTCCTTTGATAACCATATTGCCACTGTAGTCAGAAAGTTCTTCTATGTGGCACATCTCATTACAAAAGGTTTTTCATCCAGGAAGAAAGAGGTTATAATCCCTCTCTACTTGTCCCTCATTATACCTATTATAGAATACAATGCCCCATTTGGTATGTGCCTCACTAGATACCTACAACAACTGGAAAGGCCACAAAAATACCTCACTAAGAGGATCTTAGGCCTTAGACGCATGCCCTATATGGACAGACTCAAAAAACTCCAGATATACTCTCTCTTATCGCCTATTTAGAGACGATCTCTGTTTGACCTACAGAGTCATGTCTGACCCAGAGCTGCTAGATATGCTACACCTAAAGAAATCCCAATCCCTCCGTGCCACATACTCCAGGGACCTAAACCTCATTATCCAATAAACAAAACATGCTGGAGGGACAGGTTCCTATCCCAGAGACTTCCAATACTCTGGAACAAACTTCCCATTCACGTCAAGCAAAGCACTTCACTGGCCCCCTTTAAGAGAAATCTTGACGAGTGGATGGGCAATAGGAAGTTCACCCCAGGGATCACTTCAGTGCACTTGCTTGACAGGGGAATTTGGAACTAACTTTGGGTGGCATGATGCCAGGGAATCTTCTTGGGCTATGCTTATATAGGCTCCAGGGCCGTTAGCCTAGTACACACCTATGAACCTATGGACTGTGTGGAGATGGATCAGCTTGAAGGCGAGGTCAATGGTGGTTTGGAGAAAAAATAATTATGCTGTCAGTTTAAATTAAATGCATTCAGGAAACCAGGACTTAACTATTATTGCTCTATTAAAAGTACTGCATTTATGTAAGCAGCCACACAATCTGTAAATGTTTTTTAGGGAATTTTTTTGAGGAAATATATTTAGTACTAAAAATATATTAAATAATAGTAAATATTATGTGTAGAACATGTATAAATGTATATATGTTTAGTTAGTTTAACCTCAATTCTACTTTGATTAGATTTATTGCATCACAATAGAGGTTTAAACTGTAAATTCAAAACACATTTTTTTTCATGCCACTGCTACCATCTAGTATAGTATAATTCCCCCATTTACCATACTGGTGGATATTCATGCACACTCATACACACACCTACACACTCTTATACATTACTAGTTTACTTCATTCACTTTTTTCCGTATTTTTATATGTTTTTTTTCTACTATTTTTCACTGAATAAACATGTTTTCGGGCTGTAAACATGAAAACTGTCATGACAGTTTTTTTTTGGTTGCAAAGCACTGACATTTTTTCTGAGCTGTTAATTACTTAGTTTTTTATGTACTTTAATACGCATGGATGGACATTTCCTATTAGACAGATGTATTTTTATGTTTATAATGTTCTAAATAGATTATTTTTATGGTTAGATAGCTATGTGTTTTTTCTTGATTTTAGTTCTTGTCACAGACCTGATGAAGGCTTTATTGCATTAAGTAGCTGAAAGCGATTTTAGTTTAAAGGGTTTTTATGCATATTTTATGCTTTTCTTAATACCTGATTTTGGAATGTGGGTTGCAAATAGATATGTAGTGTTTTCCTTAACTAGGATTTAGTTTGATCTAATCAGTAGTAGTGTGTGGGGGGCTGGGTACTTGTTGTTCTAAAATGTACTTTTACAGCCCTGTTTATACTGTTTGTTTTCAATAAGCTAGTTTAAAATTAAACAATACGCACATTTTCCCCACCAACTTTTAAGTATATAAAAGCTGATATGTTTAACATTGTTAAAATATTTCTGATTTTTTTGTTACTGATGATTGCTTGTTTGTGACGAATAAAGTCTTGTTGCTATGGAACACTACCTGGGTTTCATGATTTTGGGAAATTATTGTGACTGAGCTCATCAACTAAGTTTTAAGACCATTAGTTTCCTTGTTTTTTTTATATTTTTATCCTCACATATTCACACAGAGAGGCACTGCTGAGAAGAACTCACATCAAATCTCCCCAGAGATCCATTGTGGATAGGCTCTATCACATAAAAGTTGAGTTTCTTCATAGGGAAGGTCACACTACTGATCCAGATTTTTTAACTCATTCCCTCAAGTACAGCTCTTTTGAGTGTGTACCTTTAACTCCCAGTGGGTGTGGCTTAAACCTTTAAAAAATGAAGTTATCACCTTACATTTCTAACAAATACACATTGACAGAGGTCAAAATATCAGTACAATTAGGTTTTCCATCATATATGCTTCAATATAAAATATTCCATGTTATAATAAAGTGTCACAAGCAAAAAAAAAATAGTGACCTTCACTATTATTCATGTTGTTGGCATGCAGCCAGTGACTCTGGCCAAGCCCTGCTACAGCTATGCTGGTATTGTTGTTCACTAGTGCCAGCCGCTAGTCATCAATCAGGAGAGGCATTTGTGTTCCTGCAGTCCATTGCTTCAGTGTGCAGCTGTTCTTAGTGGTGTGTACCTCTGACAACACATTTGTTTACCTCCTAGGCTGATTCTGCTTTTTGGAATGCAGTCAGTATGTGTCCAAAATACAGCTTCTCATTCAGCATACTGCACTTCTGCAAAATTGATATATAGCCTTAAGACTAACTATAAGACTTTGTTGCTAAGTTATTAGATCATACCTTATCTGAAGGTACCATTTCATGCATCCGTTTTCTAAAGTTCAGTACCCAAGGCAGCTAATTTTATTTTGTTTGCCTCAATTCATAAAAATCTTTCTGATCCACTTATGTGGCCAATATCTCTTGTGGTTTACTTACAGAATGTGTATTTATTTCTGTTAGATAAACTGTTGGTGCCCTAATCATTGTTTTCTGATGCACAAATTTGAGACATGGGTAACCTTATGAAAGCGTAGAGTGATGTTATGCACTGTATGGTGACACCTTGGTGGAACATATATAAAACATATACATGCATTAATAATAGCACTTACTACCACCCACTTTTGGTTAGCTTGATTCACACAATTGTTTAGTGCTAAGATCAAAGCAGTTCTGACTTTTGTACAAGCAGCATTGAAAATATTTCTTGTTTATTGAGGAGGTTTATCGACAAAGTAAGAGAACAGTAATGAGTATGATTGTAGCACCAAGCTGCACAGTTGTATTTAATATCCCACGAAGAAAGCCTACATTTCTTGAAAGTGGAATTATTTAAACACGTCTATTTTATTTTTTATAATGTGCTTTTCTTTTGACATGGGCAGGATAAAGAGTTCTTCTTTCAGTATTTAATGAAAGTTAATTGAAGAGGTTTGATCTCCTCATTCCACATAAGCTCTAGTATTTCTCTTTTTAAATGCAACAGTATATCCCATGGGTGTAAATATTTAATTTTTTATTTTATGGGAAACCAATGGAAAAGAATAAGTTGCTACATTATAGAAGTGCACATGCTGTCTATATTCATTCTAGCTGATATGAGTAAGGTGGATGGAATACACAGTAGCTGGGAAATTTTTAACCCATGTAGCAGGGATACAGCGAAGCTGTAAGGATATGCCAGTCTTAGCTTAGACTTTTGAACAGGTTGTCATATGGGAAGAGGTCCTATAGAAAGAGAAACTTTGTTTCGCATATCAGATCAGGGGGTGGAGATTGCTGTTTTGGGTCAACATTTGTAATAAGGCATCCTGATGAAAGTTACAGTTTGTTTATGAGAGAGGTTGCCCTCATTGATATTTTATAAGGTTGGTACACCTGTAATAATGAGTTGTACAGCAAGTTTAAGTGTGGCATTGTTCCGGCTCTAAGTACATTATAAATAAAGGAAGAAGTTTCAGACTTCCCAACATACAGGAGGTTTTTAATTTAAATGTTGCACTTATCTAGTACATTTGCACTTTATCTTGTCTGGTGTTTGAGCGGGTGTTTGGATATAGGCAAAACTAAGCTTTGTATTTAGAAATGCATTTGAACACATTACTGTGACATTAGAATGTATAATTTCAATAATGCATTAAGCATATCAGAGCATAAGGACCTGATTGTTATTTCAACTTTATGACAATGACAATTTTTAAGAACAATAACACAGGAGAAGAGATGCAGAATGAATTAGTGCACTTGGAATTGCTGAAATATTTCTGCTATGCATGTCCCTCTGAGACTGAATGAGGTGTTATCCATCATTTCATTTGTCAAAGGAATGCCTGTTCATTTAATGAACTAATTGTTCTTATTTGACTGTTTTTACCATGTGATTTCCCTGCTTTGTATTAAAGTAGATTGTTTGTAACATGTTTTTATCCCCCAAATATGCCGTAATTACTGTTTCAAAAACAATCATTAATAATTACTATTTTATTTAATATGTTAACTGGTGTAAAGCACTGATCCCAGTGGACCATTTCAGCCCAGAAGTAAAAGTAGAGAAAATATAACAACAGCCTTTCATTCTACAGTATTCATTGTCAGAGCAAACTCTGATGCCCGAGTACTGGCCCAGTAATCAAGGAGCCTCAAACCACACCACTGGCAACAGTGGGGGACACACACAATGGGAGGATGACAAGTGCACATACAGTAAAGTACAATTTCCCTTAAAAGCACACAGAGATCAGAATCAGCCTGTGGCTGGTTTCATCCTCATTCTCCAGATCCCCCAATAAGCCTCCCCACTGGCACAGCTATAGGGTTGAGATCTCAGCTGTGTGGCCAAGCTAAGACCTCCAACACCCTCTCTGTCCAACTAGTGCTTCGTGTTTCTGCCCAAGTAGCTGATAGGCACACACACTTTGAGATTTGATTAATATACAAACACACACACACACACACCTGGGAAAGGCTGACACAGGTTTACTAGCTATGCCCCCTTCTGCCCAGACTATAAGGTAGTACCAGCTGCCACTAACCACCCTTACTTATCAGCTACTATAAGGCCCTTACAAAGTGTGTCCAATCCTACTGTGTAATGTTACTATTAATCCAAATGGTAGTCTTGACCAAGACACGGAAGGCTATTTTAGGAGTGGCCTGTACAGTGTCACCAAATAAATATGCAAGTACTCTAAGAGCTTAAATATGCCTCTCAAATATCAGCCACAAAGATAGGTTTAAATACATTTAATAATAAGTAATAAAAGAATAAGACAATACTGAAAAAACAAACACAGTTACTTCAGAGTTCAAAAATCACAGGAAATATTTTAAAACAACATTCAAGGACAGCCTCACATAAATACAGAAAACATCTAAACTAATCCTTACTATATTCATATCTATATCTAAAAGAGATTACTGTACCCTGGTTACTTACTACTAGCAAGGCAAGTGCAGATGATGGTGAGGATGGATGTTTCCAGGTCAAAGACAAAATACAAAATGCAAAGTCTCTCTCTGAGAGAGTTCTTAAATTAATAACAAACATTACTGCTGGGTTAGCTTGGATGACATCACTCTTTGTCACCTGACTTCAGTTCCAAGGCTAAATAGAAACCTACATCTCTGTGTTAAAAATACATATCTCTTAGATGTGCAGCTGCTAGGAAGTCATAAAGCAATCAAACACTTTACATTTTAAACCTAGCAATTACTTTCCTTTTCAGACAATAGAAAAACTTCTAGCTCTAGACATTGTATGTGTTTGCAGTATTGAAACTAACTTTTATACCACATCGTAAAGCACTTAATTTCATCTAATTTTCTTGTAGTTTTGCAAGTTAATGCTGTATGTTCCAGTTTCTACTATTAAAACATACATTTGCACACATATATAGTTTATATACATTTCTAAAAATGAAGCAGAATCCAGACCAAAATGTACTGGTAACCAACAACCACAAGCCTGGAAAAACGAAGCAGGAGGTACCAAAAAATAAAGTCCTTTATTGAGCCACAACGTTGAAATGAAAGCACACCATTAACGCCTTTACCATATACAAGTACGTTTTCGTCAAAGAATCATTCGACTTCATCAGATGCTGACAACCATACAATACTCCGTTTTTATTTGATTCCTTGTTAATTAAAACCTATCAGTATGCTTCTATTGAGTTTAAAACAGGAAATACCCTTTTTCCATTTAAATTTAATTTCCTTCATTTAAATATTCATGAATAATTCATTTAAGATACGTCCCTCATTTTGACGTGTAAAATCATTTTAAAATTGATGTCAAGTTATGTTTCTTGAAAAAGTTTTTTCATTTCATTGTGAACAAATTTATTCCATTTTAATGCCTTTAATGTAACATATTTAAAAATATTATTAAAATGTCCAGTTAAAAAACGAATAAATAAATAAATGAATACATAAATAGATAAATACATGTGCCCATGTATTTAGTCATATGTTTATCTTTATAAACTAGTGCATTAAATTGAGTTGTTCTCTTCACATACTGTCGCTTTCCATAGGTTCTGACTATATAAATTGATACTAGTTACAATTTAGCTGTTCTTAATTTTAATATAGGTAGAATTGAGATGTACTCATTCAGTCCTGGGGGGGTTCCCTGCATCCAGGGTTAGTTGCCACCACAATTCCCTGAACTCAATTTTTTCTTCCCAGGGTCCCCCCCCCACCATTAAGTTTAACTTGTTCCAAAACCAAAAAAGTGAATTTTGCTTCAGGGCATTTTTTTAAATGTTTAAATAAAGCATTGGTGTCCTTTCATGTAGCCACTTCATAACAATGTTCGTATATCCTTCTTTTCAACCTTCTTTCGGTTTTTCCCACATAGAAGGATTTACAAACTGTGCAAGAAGCTAAATATACTAAACCTTTTGATTCACAATTATATAGACCCTTACTTATCAACCATTTCTTTATACTTTCTAAATAAAACCTATCTACATTCATAATATAGTGACATTGATTGCAGTGTCCACATTTATAGGTCCCCGTTTTGTTTTTTATTTTAGTCTTTTGTTTGTTCTCTAGAATCAACCTTATGTTCTGAGAATTTTTATATATTATTTTTTGAGGCATTTTGGATATTTTGTCTATGTCTGTAATGGCCACAAACCTTTCCCATTCTCTCAGAAATTTCTTTTTGACAATGTTGTTTATAGCATTATATTCCAAAGCTAGTACTTGCTCATAAGTGGAACCATTACTATCTTTTCTAACCTCATCTATTTGTTCCAACCACCATTGTTCAGGATTGGTTGGAACCTATTGGTTCTACCTTTTTCTACTTCATCCCTTATGTCCTTAATAAACTTAAGTGGATATCCTCTTTCGAGGAACATAGATTCTAGAAAGTCACATTCTACCTCAAAATCGCCGTCTGCACTAGTCATCCGACTCCCCCTTACGAACTGCCCCTTTACAATATTTTTCTTACAGTGAAGGGGGTGGGCACTATCGAAATGCAAAAAAGAATTACAGTATGTTTCCTTTCTAAATACTCGTTTCAAATTTATTGTTTACCTTATGAATTTCTATGTCCAAGTATTGCACATTTTTTTCGGAAATCTTATGTGTAAATCTTAAAAATTGGGTTGATTTATTCAAATAATCCAGGAATTCTTCTAATTTCTCCCTTCCTCCCTTCCAAAAAATTATGATGTCATCTAAAAATCTACGATATAAATTCCAATAGTTTCTAAATTCTGTGGGAATAATATATTTCTCTTCCCATTTATCCAAAACAAGTTTTGCAAAAGTTGGGGCGCAAGCTGCCCCCATAGCTACTCCTTGTGTTTGTTGAAAGCATTCACCCTTGAAATATAAGAAGTTATTTTTCAAAACCATCTCCATTAACCAAGTGTTAACCAGTTTTTCTTTTTGAGATAGTTCCCTATCTTGATAAACTATTTCTTCAAACATTTCCATACCTTCTTTCCATGGAATGGATGAGAACAAATCCACTATGTCAATGGTTACAAATAACAAATTCTCCTCATATAAATTGTGGGAAATAGCTTTCAATAGATCCCAGGAGTCTTTCAATATCAATTCTCTTCCTACCCAAGTTCTTTTTAATTTTGTGTCCACATATTTGGCTAAAGGGTGTGTTTTTGACCCTTCAGCAGAAACTATTGGTCTGAAGGGGGGGTCAGTTTCGTTTTTATGAATTTTTGGGATCCCAAAAAGAGAGGGGATCCTAGGTTTATCTACCTTTAAGTACCTATAGGTGCTGAAATCAATTAGTTCTTCTTGCACCATATCTAGTAAACCCAAATCAATTTTGTGGTATGCAATATTGACTTCATTTCTTGAAACACAAGAGTACTTTCCATCTTCCCGTAAAATACTATTCATTTTACTTTCATACTGAATGTTGTCCATTATAACCACCCCTCCCCCTTTATCAGGCTTCATTACCCGAATTCTAGAATTGTTTTTCAAACCATCCAAACAATACTTTTCTTCTTTACTTAAGTTGTCTTTATATCTAGTATGTTTGTATTGTTCTTTCCTTACTTCTTGTTCTATTATTTTTTCTAGATTTCTTAACTGAGGGTGGAGTGGGGGGTTGTAGGTGGTTTTCCGTCTCAATTCCCTTTTATCCTTATTCATAGGGGTTTGTAGGACAATATTTAAATTCACCTTTCTTAAAAACATCTTTATATCCATTAGGGTTCTAGCAATATCTCCCTTTCTGTAGGGAATAAATTTTAACCCTTTTGAAAGCAGTTCGAAGTGCCCCTTCTTTATATTAATGCCACTAAAACTGTATATAGAAAAATTGTTAAACATGTTTTTGATTCCGTTTGTAGTCACTATTTCACAATTGTTTGTAATGGGGGGTTGGAGTTCCTTCAATACCTTCCTCTCCCCCCCCCCTCCATTGAAAATTTGGTTGTGGAGATCTCTTTTTATTCATAAGCCTTTCTGATCTCCTTAATGGTGGAAACTCTTCATCATAGTTTTCATTCTCATTTCCAAACTCATTCTCTGCACATTGACCCTCAAATCCCCTTTTGTTTTTTCCAAAGGGACCATTCAACCTGTCTCCACCCATATAGTTGTTTTTATATGGTGGTTTGGGATAACTAACCTCATTATTATAGTCTATAATGTCTCTTTCCAATTTTTTAAGCTTTCTGTTGATTACTTCACTACACTTAAAATCAATGTCTTTCCTTAACTTGAAGTACTTGTCTTTCTCTTCTTGAATAGTGAACATTAGATCATTTTTAATGCACTGGTCAATTTCTTCAATATCCTTATATATAGTTTCTAAAACCCTGTTATTTTGTTTGATCATAAGTTTTAAAACATCTAAGCCACAATTATTAAATACAGTGAGCAATTCTTTGTGAAACACAGATCCTGCCACAACATTATTGGGAAATTTCCACACCCTTAACCCCTTAGGAACAATTTCCCTGTTTAAACATTCCCTTAAATATTCGTTTTCGATATTCAAATTCCTGTATTTGTACATAAGTTTAGATAAATTGTCCAACATAACAGCATAGGTGTTGTTACTTAGGTTGGAACCTTTCCTGTTTTTGTTTAACTTAAACACACATTTGGTTTTTAACCACACATTAATGTCTTCTTGAGGAATGTTTGTCACAGTACCTGAATTGTTTCTGTTACGAATAGGTGACTTCACTACTGCACACCACAAGCCGTCGTTAATCTCTATTCTTTCGTCGTTATGTCCAAAAACATTCGGTGTATGTAAAGGGTTGAAGGCTCCCTCGTTAACATCACCAAGGTCGCCGGCATCTCCATAACTGCCAATAAGCTCCCTTCCTTCACGGATACCACCATCTGCAGGTTTAGTAAACCTTTCGGTTCTACAGGTCCTCCGTTTACTCATGTCGCCATACATCTGTACCAAGGATTGGCTTAGGGGAGTCAGTAGGTCAATCAGTTCCATAAGCTGACCAATCAGCTTACGAGATAGGCACAAATCATCCTGCCCCCTGGATTCAGGAAGCGAGGTAATCTCCATCTTCGTTCTGCTGAATGTTCACAATAAAACCAAAAACAAAGCAGAATCCAGACCAAAATGTACTGGTAACCAACAACCACAAGCCTGGAAAAATGAAGCAGGAGGTACCAAAAAATAAAGTCCTTTATTGAGCCACAACGTTGAAATGAAAGCACACCATTAACGCCTTTACCATATACAAGTACGTTTTCGTCAAAGAATCATTCGACTTCATCAGATGCTGACAACCATACAATACTCCGTTTTTATTTGATTCCTTGTTAATTAAAACCTATCAGGATGCTTCTATTGAGTTTAAAACAGCGAATACCCTTTTTCCATTTAAATTTCATTTCCTTCATTTAAATATTCATGAATAATTCATTTAAGATACGTCCCTCATTTTGACGTGTAAAATCATTTTAAAATTGATGTCAAGTTATGTTTCTTGAAAAAGTTTTTTCATTTCATTGTGAACAAATTTATTCCATTTTAATGCCTTTAATAATAACATATTTAAAAATATTATTAAAATGTCCAGTTAAAAAACGAATAAATAAATAAATGAATACATAAATAGATAAATACATGTGCCCATGTATTTAGTCATATGTTTATCTTTATAAACCAGTGCATTAAATTCAGTTGTTCTCTTCACATACTGTCGCTTTCCATAGGTTCTGACTATATAAATTGATACTAGTTACAATTTAGCTGTTCTTAATTTTAATATAGGTAGAATTGAGATGTACTCATTCAGTCCTGGGGGGTTCCCTGTGTCCAGGGTTAGTTGCCACCACAATTCCCTGAACTCAATTTTTTCTTCCCAGGGTCCCCCCCTACCATCAAGTTTAACTTGTTCCAAAACCAAAAAAGTGAATTTTGCTTCAGGGCATTTTTTTAAATGTTTAAATAAAGCATTGGTGTCCTTACATGTAACCACTTCATAACAATGTTCATATATCCTTCTTTTCAACCTTCTTTTGTTTTTTCCCACATAGAAGGATTTACAAACTGTGCAAGAAGCTAAATATACTAAACCTTTTGATTCACAATTATATAGACCGTTACTTATCAACCATATATCAACTGTTCAATCAACTGTTATTTTCCAGTAGGGTACACTGTGGACACACCCTTGAAGCTCAGTACTGTACAAACCCTGTTCAACACACACTTCTCTACCAGTAGTGCAATACACATATAGCATATAGTTCTGTATAAATCATATCAGTATCCACAAATGACATAGAATTATTTCCAAAATTCCAGATAACTGGGCTGGCAGTGTCACAATACTCCACCCCCCCCCCCCAAAAAAAAAAAAAAACTCAAGCTAGTTTTTCAAGTGACTGTTGAGAAATATTGCTTGAGAGGTTTGAGCCTATCTGGGAATACCTTACCCCATTCCCTGTCTTGACAGCCCATCTGTGTTAGCATTGCTAACC
The DNA here is from genome assembly GCF_019279795.1 of Protopterus annectens. Lineage (NCBI taxonomy): Eukaryota > Metazoa > Chordata > Ceratodontiformes > Protopteridae > Protopterus > Protopterus annectens. The sequence continues at coordinate 747,679,358 of NC_056748.1, forward strand.
CCACTGCGGTGTTGCACTGTCATATCATATGCTTGCAACCCTAGGCTCCACCTTTGTAACTTGGCATTTTGATGGCTGGCTCGATATAGCCATAGATGCCCATCAGAACCTCCTACCTTGTACTGCAAATACTTAGCACAAGGGCCTCCCTGTCATGGTAAGGTTTCATCATGTTAACATGGTAAAGTGTGTGCCCCTGCCTCCTGCCTAGCAGTTCTACTATGTAGTTAACATCACTGACCTTCATTAACACCTTGTAGGGACTCTCACAAGCTGCCTGCAGCTTGTTGTGTCTGACAGGAATGAAAACCATTAACTACTGCCCTACATCATACTCTCTAGCTCGAGCATTCCTGTCATATCAGACCTTTTTTGGGCTTCTGCCAGGTTCTCCTGGGCCAAGCGCATGAGTTCCCCAAGCCTTGTTCTAAGGTTTAGGACATATGCCAGAACAGACTCTTTGTGAGAGTCACACTCACCCTCTCACTCATCACAAGTCAACTGTATAGGTCCCCTCACCTTATACCCATACAACTCAAAGGGAGAAAAACCTGTGGATTCCTGGGGCACCTCTCTGCAAGCAAACAACAGATGGGGCAAATATCTGTCCCACTCCCTCTTAATCTGGTCTGCAAATGCCTGTAGCATGGACTTGGGTGTAGAGTTTAACCTCTCAACAAAACCATTAGTCAGGGGATGGTAGGAGGTGGTCCTTAGGTGCTTCACCCGACAGTGCTTCCACAGACAAGCCAGCAGGTCTGATGTGAAATTGGCACCTCTGTCAGTCAGTATTTCTTTTGGGAAACCTACCCTGCTGAAAATCTCTAACAAAGCATTTTCCACCTTTTCTGCCCCAATGGAGGACAGAGCCACTGCCTCAGGGTATCATGTAGCCTAATCTACTACCACTGGGATATACTTTTCCCCTGTGGAACTTGGGGTACTCAGATGCCTCACAATATCCACAGCTACCCTTTGAAATGGCTCCTCATCACAGGCAGTGGTATCAAAGCAGCTTTCAACTTGTCTCCTGCCTTGCCTACCTTTTGGCACTACTCACAGGTCCTTCAGTACCCTGTTACATCTCTGGAAATCCCAGGCCAATAAAAGTTCTGCATAATATGTCTCTTCATATGTTTTAGGCCCATATGACCTGCAAATGGAATATCATGTATTATGGCTAGAAGTGCCAGATGGTAGGGTCTGGGCACTACCAACTGCTGTATTGTCTAACCCTCTAGCCCTGTCTCAGGGGTCCACTCTCTATACAATAACCCTTTGTCCCAGGATACAGATTCCCCCTTCACTTGAGAATCAGGTGCCTCACTAGATACCTCCCTCAGGTGTTGTAATGTAGCATCTGAGAGCTGAGCCTGTCTCAACTCTATCTTTGTAACCCTTCCTAGCTCCCCTTCCACAGGAAGTCTGGTATTCTCTGACAGTGGTGCCTCACTGTCACCCTGGGTAGTACTACGCACCTCTGCCCTTGCGGCTATTCTTCAAAAAGGGAACATCAGTATCCACAAGCAGCTGTGGCTCACCTTCAGTCTCACTGCTACAGCGTAGCTCCCTCCATGAAGTAACCACCTCACCAGTTCTGGCTGCATGTGTGTGATTTGTCTGGATATTCTCCAGGCTACCAGACCCATAAATGTGTCACCAAGCCTGATTTCATGTAACTGCATTCACACACGGTACTACATTATTACAATCATTCCCTATCAGGACATCTGCAGGTATATCCTCAAACACACCTACTTGCTGGGCTCCTTTTCCACCCTCCCAGTCAAGGTGAACCCTAGCCAAAGGTGTTTGGAATGGGGTCCCTCCTAAAGCTCTGACTGAAGTAGACTGCCCAAGCAAATAGTGCTCCTCTGTAACCATTGCAGGCTTCACAATGGTTAGGTCAGAGGTTGTGTCTCTCTTAACAATGGCCTCTTTCCCATTCACTAAGATAAGATATAACCTCTTGTGGTGGTTTAGTACCTGTACTGTGTCAAGACAACCTACTGCTGGCATTTTGTCATTCCGACTTACTGGTTCTCCCACCTTTTGTTCCCCACCTTGCCTCCGTGGACATCTATATGCTACATGTATCCACTGGTTGCATTTAAAACATTTAACCCTTGGTCCTGGACATGTACCTGGACCAGTGGTTTCCCTTGCTAGTGGCAGGGCAGTCTGGGCTGCCCATTGTGGGTTCCCTTAGACCCATGAGCAGCACTGGGTGTCCCTTTCCTGTGCAGTGATGCCCTGCTTGCTAGGTTTAGCTCTCCCTTCTTCCCCAACTCATCTGCAGTAGTACATTGTCTATCAGCTAACCAGATTCACATGTCCTCAAGCAAAGTGCTAAGGGCTTGTCAGCCCTTCTAAAGTGGTGACATGACATCCACTAACCCACCTATGAAAATAAGTGCTTAGTTTAGCAATATATTCACAGACGCTTACATCTGCCTTGCGTCTGTGCTCATGAAATGTTTCCCTGTAAGCTTCAGGTGTTAACTTAAAATATTCAAGGAAACAGTTTTTTACAATATTATAATTTAAACAATTAGCATCAGACACATTAGAAATAACAGTTACAGCTTTACCTTGGAGTAAGGGGGCCAGAAACTGTACCCAGAGCCCTTGGTCAACATTATACTGTTTATATACCCTCTCAAACATATGAATGAAACTATCAAAATTATCCCCGTCTGTAAATTGTGGAAAAAATTTACTGACCTTTGTTGCTTCTGGGTTCAGTTACTCCCTACCCCATTACCTCCATGACTCTGGCAAAGACCCAGCATCTCATTTTCATGTTGCCTCTGTCTCTCCTTCTCTTTAGCCTCCAGCCATCACAGTTTCTCATTTTCCTCAGCCTGAAGACATCTCAGTTTCTTTGCTGCTTCTATTTCCAAACGCTTGGCCTCCAGCTCGTCTCTTTAACTCCAGATGGATTTTTAAGTCCTGTGTAGAAAGGTTGAGCTATCCATTTTCTGAGAGTTGTACATCTCCACGGCCAGTCTGATTGTCCTCCTGGTTGCTATTCTGTGATGCAGCTGTGAATAAAGCTGCAATCATGTCTGCTTTAGTCAGGTTGGCATTCACCAAGCCTTTAGCCTGGCACATTTCATCCAACTGGCTCCTTGTCAGCTTGTCATACTCCTCTGCTGACATGCTTGCCTGCTTTCCCTAACTAACTAAGCTAACAAAAAATAAAACAATTGTGATATGAACTCTGAATGTTCACTGCATGGCTGATTGAGAGTACAAACACTTTAAGTGACCACTGTACACAGGATACAGGAATAGGAATTCAATATCCACATCACTACAACCAGTTAATATGTGATGTGGCTATCTCACCACAGTCAACCAATTAATAGGTGATGTAAATATCCCACCACTGCCAATCAATGAATATGTGATGCCCCTGCACTGGCCCAGTAATCAAGGAGCCTCAATCCTCACCACTGGCAACAGTGAGGGATATGCACAATGGGAGGATAACAAGTGCACACAATAAAGTACAATTTCCCTTAAGAGCACACAGAGATCACAGTCAGTCTGGGGCTGGTTTCTCCCTCTTTCTCCAGATCTCCAATAAGCCTTCCCACTGGTATAGCTATAGGGTTGAGATTTCAGCCAAATGGCCAAGCTAAGATCTCCAGCACCCTCTCTCTCCAACCAGTGCTTTGTGTCCCTGCCCAAGTAGCTGACACACAAACACTTTGAGATTTGATATACAAACACAAACACACACACACACACACACACACACACACACACACACACACCTGGGAAAGGCTGGCACAAGTTTGCTAGCTATGCCCCCTTCTGCCCAGGTTATAGGGTAATACCAGCTGACACCAGACACCCTTACCTATCAGCTACTATAAGCCCCTTACAAAGGGTGTCCAATTCTACTGTGTAATATTACTATTAATGCAAATGGTAGTCTTGACCAAGACTTGCAAGGCTATTTAGGAGTGGCCTGTACAATGTCACCAAATATATATGCAAGTACTCTAAGAGCTTAAATATGGCTCACAAATGTCAGCCATACAGATGGGTTTAAATATATTTAATAATAAATAATAAAAGAACAAGACAATACTTAGAAAACAAACACAGTTACTTCAGGTTTCACAATCACAGGAAATATTGCAGGGCAGACTGACATAAATACAGAAAGCATCTAAACTAATCTTTACTATATTCCTATCTATATCTAAAATATATTACTGTAGCCTGGTTACTTACTATTAGCAAGGTAAGTGGAGATGATGGTGATGATGGATGTTTCCAGGTTAAAGACAAAATACAAAATGCAAAGTCTCTCTCTGAGACAGTTCTTAAATTAATATCAAACATTACTGCTGAGTTAGCTTGGATGACATCACTCTTTGTCACCTGACTTCAGTTCCCAGGGTAAACAGAAACCTACATCTCTGTGTTAAAATATATATCTCTCAGATGTGCAGCGGCTAGGAAGTCATAAAGTAACCAATCACTTTACATTTTTCTTTTCAGACAATAGAAAAACTTCTAGCTCTAGATATTGTGCCTGCTTGCTGCATTGAAACTAACTTTTATATCACATTGTAAAGCATGTAAGTTGAACTTATTTTCTTGAGGATTTTGCAAGTTAACTCTGTATATTCTAGTTTCTACTATTAAAATATATACCTAAACAAAACAGCACCAAAACATGACAATGACCATAAAACAGTTTTAATAATAATTCGAGGTAAGCACTTTCATACAATCAATGTACTTCATCAGACAATACATAAAATAAATCAAATGAAATAAATAGCAAAGATAATGCCAATTAACAATTCAAACTATCCAGTAAGAACAATCAATTAAACAACCATTACTCATTTAAAGAGACCCCTAGCTTTCAAACCTGGTTTAATAGAGGTTCTCCCATTGATTCCTGGAAATCTATCTGCTTGCAAACTAATAATTCATGATAGTTCATGTTCCTCAGTAAAATTCCTAAAATCACCCCCACGCACATCACACTTTATTATCTCAACTACTCTAAACCCAAAAACATGTTCATTCCCATATTCTATAAAATGTTTAGCCAAGGCATTGCGTTCATCAGATCTATGTATACAATATAGATGTTCCCTCATTCTCTCAAGAAGGGACCTGTTGGTCTTACCTATATAAAAACAGCTACATGCCCTGCACTTGGCTAAATAAATCAGGTTTCTGCTGCGACAGTCAGTGGTCACCTTAAACTGATACACCTTATTAGTAACAGGATGCTTGAAATCTACAAATGGATCTATAAATGTACAAAAATTACATCTAGAACAGCAGTGCATCATAGGCACACATACAGTATCACCCCTAGTCCCTGCAAAATTCTTGTAGCATAATTGCCTCTTTAAGGATTTTTTATTCTTAAAGTTAAACTTAGGTTGTTTGCCAACAATGGAGCAAATATTATCATCTAAATGTAAAATAGACCAGTTATTCTTAATAACCTGTATTAACATCACTGGTATAAAAATAGACATAGTTAATTATTATTAAAACTTTTTATGGTCATTGTCATGTTTTGGTGCTGTTTTGTTTTGGTTTATATTATGTTTTGGTTGATCGGCACCATTAATTCCGAAGGGACTATTGATTTCTTATCTACTAATACTTTTTTGGTTCCTTACAGAAGCATGGCAGAATGGAATGAGACTGACATTGAACTTGGGTATGTACCAGCCAGGAAGATAGGTGAAGACTGTTTTCCTGAAGTTCTTGAAGACAGATGTTAATCCATTGCTGGTGAGACCAGGAGCTAATAAGGGTGATCAATTGGCTGATATGGATGCTGTTCATTTGATTAATGCCACTAGGGAGCTTGAGAATGAATTGTTCAAGTTAAAACACTTTCAGTGGCAATGTCTACACCTGGAAGCATGCCTGTTGCATAAGGTAATACCACGTGGACTACGAGTGTTAGTGATGCCAACATATGGTGAGACTCATCCAGGTCTGCTAAGTAAGTGGCAACAGCTAAATCTCGAGCTGAGTTTCAACTATATCCCCCTACTTATAGATTATTTTAAACCCCTTGAGAGAGATAGAGTTAATGGACTCAATCAACAAGAAACATGGTGAGTTGTTGGATCAATACAATGATGATTTCTTGGCTAAACTTGCTGGGGTAATAGATAATGTCTCTTCATATGAGCAATGACTATGAATTCAGAAGTCAAAGAAGTTGGTAAGAGACACTACAGACTTTAGTAATGGCAATGTCTTTACATGGCCGAAGAATTCGCAGACGGCTGGTTCTGGGAATATTGATATTAATAGTGCTCAGAGAGAGAGAGGAACATTGCTGCAACTTTGACCTCATCTGTTAATAAACTGACTAATAATAGTAATGAGAGTAATGTTTGTTTGGATTTAAACAATGTGCCCAGTACTTCTGTCCAGTCTCCTTTAAACCCGGCTACTTTAAACAAGCTGGTAAAGGTACGACCAAAAACGTCAAATACGACTGGCTCTATGGAGACGCTCCCTTTACCATTACCAATTCGCCAGAGGGAGAAGTCACGTTATCCATGCTCTCTGAGCCGGGGAAGGAAGTGGCAACATTTAATGGAGGACAGCAGAACACAAATGATCAAGACTATGTGGACAGATGCAATAAATCGGTACTATATAATATTTCGAGTAAAGAATTGACTGTAGCACAAATATCATTGTTAGAACATGGATTAACTTTCATTCCAGCTCAGGGTTCTAACCCAAGTGAGACAGTGGTTGATGTTAAAATGTTTGTAAGAAATGTCATGCTGAAAACCATGTTTCTGGATAATAATGATGATGTTACAATTCCTGTTTTTAGGAAGCCTAGTGTGTTTCAACTGGTCTTACATCCGGTGTTAGAAACTTTTTCTAAGAAGTGTGAAATAGATTTAATGATGGCTTATGATGGTGGAAACATGAAAAGAAGTTTTAGTAATTTGAATGTTAATGAAAGGCAGGCATGGCTTGAGTTACAGCATGATGATGATGTTATCATAAAATCTGCAGATAAGGGTGGTGCAATCATTGTTATGGATTCACAGTTTTACCATGAAAGTGTGTTAGATTTACTCAATGATAGGAATGTCTATGGTGAAGTTAACCACAATTATATTATTTTGTTACATGATAAAATAAATGCAAGTTTGAGTGATTGTTTATGTAGTGGGTTAATATCAAAGGATTTATATGATTATTTTACAGTTGAGTTTCCTTTAATTCTGCTGTTTCAAGGATTACCTACAATCCACAAATGTTTGTTGAAACCTCCTTTCAGACCGATCGTGTCTGGCAAAGCCTGGGTCACGAAACAGTTCTCTATTTTTATAGAGAAGTTGAGGCCTGTGTTAAATGCACAGCAACAGGTGTTAAGGGACACCCAACAGTTTTTAGGAGATTTGTTTGAGTGTACTAAGCATTGAGAGCTTCAATGGGCAATACTTTTTAGTGAGTTTAGACATAGAGTCTCTCTTTACATGCATTCCACATGATAGGGGCATTGATATGATAAGGGATTTTTTGGTAAACAAGAGCAGTTATGATGTGACAACCATTGATTTGATTTGTTTGCTTTTGGAAACTGTTTTAGAGAACGTCTTTATGTATAATGAACGGTCATCCCTACAAAAGATTGGTGTAGCTATGGGCACTAGTTGTGGTGATAGCTACACCAATACAGTAATGGCTCAATGGGAAGAGAGTTTTGTTTTTAACTCTGTTTTTGCCCTTTATATGATATTTTATAGGAGGTTTGTAGATTACCTTTTTTTGGTCTGGAGTGGAAATGGTCAACAGCTAACTGAGTTTATATGTTTTTTAGATAATACAGTGCTGTTTTTATCATTTACGCACAAATCATCTGTGAAGGAGATGGACTTTTTGGATGCTAAGGTTTTAGTGAATGCTTCTTGTATGTTGACCACTACCCTATTTAGAATGGGTTGCAGGAAAAATACACTATTATAATGGAGTAGCATGCATTCTGGCCATGTGTTTAAGAACATAGCTAAAGGCCAAGGCATGCGTATTTCGTGGTTGAATAATGACGATACTCTGTATGAAAGAGATATAAATCAGTTTAGGTGTAAGTTACTAGACAGAGGTTATAGGAAGAAGGAGGTTGATGAGGTATTATGTTTTACCAGGGGAAATAGAAAGGCTAGGGGTAGACATTACTATTCTCATGGGTCGCCATTGATTAATGAGAATTTTATTGATTCGACTGTAGTTGCCAAGACACTACCTATGTCTATTTTTTTTTATACCAGTGATGTTAATAGTGTTATACAGTTTATTAAGAATAACTGGTCTATTTTACATTTAGATGACAATATTTGCTTCATTGTTGGCGAACAACCTAAATTTAACTTTAAGAATAAAAAAATCCTTAAAGAGGCAATTATGCTATAAGAATTCTGCAGGGACTAGGGGTGATACTGTATGTGTGCCTATGATGCGCTGCTGTTCCAGATGTAATTTTTGTACATTTATAGATCCATTTGTAGATTTTAAGCATCCTGTTACTAATAAGGTGTATCGGTTTAAGGTGACCGCTGATTGTCGCAACAGGAACCTGATTTATTTAGCCAAGTGCAGGGCATATAGCTGTTTTTATATAGGTAAGACCAACAGGTCCCTCCTTGAGAGGATGAGGGAACATTTATATTGTATACATAGATCTGATGAAAGTAATGCCTTGGCTAAGCATTTTATAGAATATGGGAATGAACATGTTTTTGGGTTTAGAGTAGTTGAGATAATAAAGTGTGAGTTGCGTGGGAGTGATTTTAGGAATTTTTCTGAGGAACATGAACTATCATGGATTATTAGTTTGCAAGCAGATAGATTTCCAGGCATCAATGTTAATTGGCATTATCTTTGCTATTTATTTCATTTGATTTATTTTTTGTATTGTCTGATGAAGTACATTGATTGTGTGAAAGTGCTTACCTGGAATTATTATTAAAATTGTTTTTATGGTCATTGTCATGTTTTGGTGCTGTTTTGTTTTGGTTTATATTATGTTTTGGTTGATCAGCACCATTAATTCCGAAGGGACTATTGATTTCTTAACTATTAAAATATACATTTGCACAGCTATATAGTTTATATACATTTCTATTCTTTTCCAGTAAGGTACACACTGGACACATCCTTGAAGGTCAGTACTGTACAAAACCTGTTCAATACACACTTCTGTACCAGTCATTTAATATACACATAATATATAATTCTGTATAAATCATATCAATATCCACAAATGACAAAGAATTGTTTACAAAATTCCAGATAGCTGGGCATTCAGTGTCACAGTTACATTATCCAAATGGTTGTCTGACCAAGGGCAAGGGTATTTAGGAGTGGCCTTTACAGTGCCACCAGATACATATGCAAGTACTCTAGGAGCTTAAATATGTCTCACAGATATCATCCGCAAAGATAGGCTTAAATATATTTAATAATAAACAGAAAAAGAACAAGACAATACTCAGTAAGTAATCAGTTACATCAGAGTTCAAAATCACAGGAAATATTTAAAACAACATTGCAGGACAGTCTCAAATAAATAAAGAAAACATCTAAGCTATACTTTACTATATTCCTATCTGAATGTTAAAGAGTTACTATGCCCTAAAAACTTAATTACAGCAAAGCAAGTGCAGAAAGTGGTGATGAGTGGATGTTCTTGTTAGGTCAAAGACAAAATATAAAATGCACAGTCTCTCTCTGAGAGAGTTCTTAAATTAATATCAAATATTACTGCTGGGTTAGCTTGGATGATATCACTTTTTGTCACCTGAATTTTAGTTCCCAAGCTAAACCCCCCTTTGTCAGAAACTAACATAATTTAATATCTCTTTGTGAAAAATACATATTTCTCAGATGTTTGAAGACCCTGGAAGTCATAAAACAATAAAACACTTCTGCATCTCAAACGTAGTAATTACTTCTCTTCCACGACAATACAAAAAGTTTTAGCTCTAGACATTGTGTTTGCTACTGAACTGAAACTGAGAGATAACTTTTATAGCACAATCATAAAACAATTTAATTTCAACTTATTTTCTTGAAGTTTTGCAAGTTAGCCCTTTATGTTCTAGTTTCTACTGTTAATACATATACATTTACACAATTGCAATAATTTATATACATTTCTAGTCTAAGCCAGCAGGGCATGCTGTGGTTACATTTTAACTCGGTACTTTACGCCTTTATACACACTTTTGTATGAATCATATCAGTATTCACAAATGACATAGAATTATTTACAAAATTCCAGATAGCTGGGCTGGCAGTATTTCCTTTTATAACACAAACAGACAAACAAAAAGTAGTTTATTATGAGCATTCTTATTGTTTTGTATAAACAATATAAACACAGGCATGCATGTATATATACAAAGCATGGTAAATCCTATGGCCCCTGTATTCTTGTCCCCTGCTGGGATAAAGAGTAGAGTAAATACATGTCTAGTGTATAGCAGTAGGAACTGGTTAATGAGAAGGGAGATAAAGGACAGATTTTTATGTGGGAAGCAGGATGAGATAAGGCACGCAAAAAGAAGGAAATGGAATACATATTTGGTTCTTTCATAAGCAGGAGTGGCCTTAGGTCAACTGGTGCCCTAGGCAAAAGGGCTCCACGGCGCCCCCTACCACAATTCCTGGTGCACCCATCCTTGTCTTACAACACCACATAAATAGTGGAAAAGCACCCCTGTTAGAGCGGTGCCCTAGGCGGCCGCCCAGTTGGCCTATGCCTAAGGCCAGCTATGTTCATAAGATATACTAAAAAAGTCTTTTAATATATGTGGTATTATACTATTAGCAGGGTTGTATCCAGTGCATGGTTGCATAGTTAGCTGCCTAGAACCAGGTATTATCTTGTGGGAGGTGTGTCATACATATCAGCATTACTACTTCCAACAGAAAGTCTGGGTCTGTCCCATTTCTCCATTTTGATGTGCAACAGCTGATTGCTTCACTTTCTTTGGCCTGAATATACACAGCCAGTGAGACAGAGACATCCCATAGCTTGTCTCAGTCAAAACTGTCCAATACCAGGACAAGTTTGGAACTACTTCCCCTTATAAATAGCTCAGTGTTTAGGGACTTCTGCAAAGCAAACCTTCTTCAGTAATTTGATGATCTAAAGAAATTCTGCTGTAATACTCCTGTGAAGGATCCTATTTCTAAAATAAATATCTATGCCTCTGACTTCTACTCCCACCTAAATAGTTGTATTGATAACTTGCAAAACTTCAAGAAAATAAGTTGAAATTAAGTGCTTTACGATGTACTATAAAAGTTAGTTTCAATGCAGCAAGCAGACACAATGTCTGTATCTTCACCAAATATAATGAGAAATTTATAAACAAACCCTCGCTGTGAAATAGCTGTTTAAATAAATTACATAACAAGAGAAAGAAAGAAACTCCTCAATGCTTATAAGTGGTCACATTCTACCTATCTTAAGAGCACACTTAAGCAAACTAAAAAAGACCTTAAGGGAACCATTAGGATGCTCAAAGCTGAGTATGAACTAAAATAGCCACTAAACCCAAAAATGACTGCAAATATTTATTTATCTATATCAGGAGGATAAGAATTAAAACCCAGCAAGATAAACAGTTTTCTGGTTCCTTACTCAAAAGACCTTTGCTCCAGGCTGGCAGGAGAAGTAGACAGCTGTTTGTCATTGTATTATGTCTTTCGGTTTTTCCCGGTTAGGGGTCACCACAGCGAAACTCCAGTCCGCTCATGATTGGCAGTGGATTTTACGGTGCCAAGTTGCCAGCCCAACTCCCAACTTTCAAAGAAGGCAGGTCCATTCATGCTCGCACCTACCTGCATGAGTTTAGTGTCACTCGACCGTGGGGAGGACATGCAGACTCCACACAGAAGGTGCTCCAGCCGAGAATCAAACGGGAGAACCACTTGCTGTGAGGCGACAATGCTAACTGCTGCACCACCACGGCCTACATATCATTGTAGTATGTATAAAGCGTTATTATTGTGGTTCTTCCCATCACTGCATCTGCAGGAACAGCCACAGAACACTGAAATCTGACACCCAAATGAGGTAGTTTAACTGCTGCCTTTATTTTTCCATTGCCCTCATTGACCAGCTATTATGTACCTGGGAAGCTACACAAACCTAGATGATGATCAGTACATGCAAACACCTGCCTCATGCCATCAGGCCGTTCTAACTGGGTGTGAACAGAACTGTAACATGCTGGAATATGTATTCCCAAAGAAAGTACATTAAAAGTTAACTAAACTGTAGACCGTGTTTAATTAAGAAGAGAGTTCATTAACTGTAATGTTTAAAACAGATAACTAAGCATTTACATGTATAAAATGTGCATTTTCTACAGGGGAAAAGTAATTCAGTTTGAAAAACAATAATCTTGTCTTTGTTTTTGACCATGCAAATCTCTTTAGTGAATGTCTGAATCTCTTTGATAGACACTGCACTAGGCCACATCATAATGATGTCTAATTTAGACAGTAGCACAGCGGGGGTCTATATTACAACGCTGAACTCACAGGAGTTCGAACATTGTAATATCGAACCGTACAGTTCAAAATCCAATAATAACGAAGACACCGAACAAAAAAATTGCTGTTCCGTGACAAAAACAAATGTACACTTTAAACTTAAACTAAAATGGGGGGCTTCGCCCTCCACACCCCCCACACTCCCACACTTAAATATACCAACTCCGGGATCGCACCACAGTGGAAGAAATAGCAAAGCCCCAACAACGGCCCACCAACTTTTTTTCCCTGGGAAAAAAATCAGTGTGCTGTGGCTTCACTATTTTCATATTTCAGACTTTTGGGTTCGATATTACAACATTCGAACTTCTACAAGTTCGACATTGTAATATAGACCCGCACAGTGGATAGTATTGTTCCCTCACAACAAGAGGTTCCCTGGTTTGATTCTGAGCTGGGGTGACTTCTGTGTGGAGTCTGCATGTCCTCCTTGTGCTTGTGTTGGTTTGCTCCAGGTGCTCTGATTTCTCCTCACATTCCAAAGACATGCAGTAGGTGAACTGGACACATTAAATTGGCCTATAAGTGTGAGTGTGCATTTGTGATGTGGAAGAACTACAGTAGCAGGGCTAGGCACCAGGTGGTGTAAACCATGGCTGTAGATGTTTGTTACTGTTGAAGTGACACCCTGACCCCATGTGCAAAAACAGGAAACGGGTTGTGGATGGATGGAGTCTGTTAGGACTTTCTTTCCTACCTCACCAGAAGTATTGGACTGTGGAAAAATGATGGCATCTTCTAGAATTCAAACTAAAGCCACAGTAAGTTCTGTTCAAAATAGGGGGACTGGCTCTTAGTTAAAAAAAAAATTAAAGGATTTACTGTCTGCAAGCTCAAGGATGCCCTTGGAGACACAGATCAACTATTATACTGGCTGTAAGGACTCTGTGTATACTACTTCAAGCTTAAAAGGCAGAAACAGTAGGGTCACTACATATATTTGGCTAGAAGCAGACTGTTTATTGTTTACATTTTAGGTAAATGTTTCCTTTTTTTGTTTGTTTGCATGTTTAGTTTTAAATTCCTTGCGGAAGATCTGTGCTGTTTGTATATCTATTTCACATGAAAACTGCTTCAGCTTATTTATTTTAAGTAATTTTTTTATAATTCAACTTTGAGTGTTTGTGGCTGATATTTTTTTATTAGATTAAGGTTTTATGCATTGTTGGGATTTAAAACTGCATGTTTTCTATTTTATGGAAGGGACTGCTCAAAGATAATTGCTCCCATATGCTTATTGAAAGGTTGACTTATTTCAAGTGTAAACTATTTATTTATTTTACATTTGTTGACTGGGATAGTCCGACTGGATGCATGTCCATTTTCAGCGGAGGCCCGGGGAGAAAAGCTCCAAGGGTAAGCAGATATAGCATTACATAATACCAGCATTACATATTGCAAACAGACTATTTACAGTGATTACATAAGTAAGCAAGTTAAACAGGTTCCACAGGTTAGAGTTAATCCGGAGCGTAAGTCAGGATTAAATTAAATTACACAGTAAACTGGTTAACAGATTTTTACAAAGTCTAGAGAGAGTTAGCCAGGCTTGATATATTGACATAGCCAGTTAAGTGCCAAATGTTGTTTGAGTCTAGTTTTAAATTGACTTAAGGTAGAAAGTAAGGTAATATCAGCTGGAAGAGAGTTCCAGGGTCTACTTACAGAGTTTGCAAAGAGAGAGTCACAGGCTGTGTTATTAATTTTGCTAGTCTGAATTAGTAGTTTGCTAGAGGATCAAAGCGGTCTAGGATTGTTATAGGGGGTGATAATATTTTTAAGTGCAGGAGTATTGCCCGGATTATAGAGGATTTTATAGGCCATAATCAGTTGGTTATACTGGATTAGGTTGGGTAGTTCAAGCCACCCAAGTTGATTTAGATTGATTCAATGATGTGTCCTAAAAGGCAGCCCAGTGGCAAACCTGGCAATGTGGTTGTAGCAAATTGAGAGTTTGTTGAGGACAGTCTTGTTTAAATTTGAGAGTAGAGGGGATGCATACAGAAGGGTTGAAAGAAGATGAGAGTGAGCTATGGCAATTTTAGCTGGAGGTGTTAAGAAGGCTTTTATTCCGTAAAGTGACCCTATTTTTTTTATTGATGGTTTTGATAGTTTGGTTAACATGTAGGTCGAATTTTAGATTATTATCTATGATGACACCTAATAGTTTTGTAGAGGGGTCAGGGGAGATTATTGTGCCATCATTTGAATTTCATGGTAAAGGTGAAAGCGGTAGACCTACGTGTTGGTGAAAATAACAGCATTTTAGTTTTTTTGGGATTTAGGATCAAACGACGTTCAGAAAGCCAGTTTTCTATTGTATTAAAGGTGGTCTGGGTAGCTGACCATAACTCTATTGAAGATGTGGCCGAGCAAATCAAAGTTGAGCTGACTTTTGGGATGACAGTATAAAGGTCGTTAATGAAAATGGAGAACAGCAAGGGCGCTAGTATAGTGCCTTGTGGTACTACAAGGGTGTTAGGTAGAAGATTAGAGTTTGTTCTGCCAGAGGACAGCCTGCTGTCGACCATTCAGGTAGGATTGAAACCATTGAAGGGCTCTAGTATCTAAACAGAATGTTTGCAGGTTGTGGATTAAAAGTTGGTGATCAACCATATTGAATGCCTTGGAAAGATCCAAGAAGAGGGCTGAGGATATATAATTATTGTTGCGATTATGGTTTATGGTGTTGGTAAAGGCTAGGAGGGCTAAAGTAGTGCTGTGATGAGGACGGAAGCCATGCTGAGTGTCGGCCATAAGGTTATTCTGGATTAGGTGGTGCATGAGTTGTCTATGAATACATTTTTCCATAATCTTTGCAAGTGGAGAGAGTATAGCTATTGGCCTATAATTGGAGAATTCAGTAGAGCTGCCTCCTTTGTGAAGTGGGATTACATAGGATATTTTCCAGATGGTGGGAATTTTAGCTTCTACTACGGTTCGATTGATTAATATTGAGATGGGCTAAGCAAAAGAGTCAGCTGATTTTTGTAGGTACTCGGCAGGGTGTTGATCAGCAGAAAGTGTAGTGGGTTTTAATTTTTTGATCAAGGTACAGATAAGTGAAGTGGCAACTGGTTGGAAGCTGAACGCGAGTAGGTTTCTAGGGGTGGTACTTTCAGAACCAGGGGAGCTAGGAGGTAGTTGGCTAGCTAGGGCTTGAATTGTCTCAGTAAAGAATCAGTTAAAACTGTCAGAAACATCTTCAGGGGTTTTATCAATAGTAGCAGCAGGGATTGGGGTTGAAGTTTGTCCAGGATGTAGTAGATTATTTAAACCTGCCCAAAACGTCTGAAGGTTATTTTGATTTACTGTCTGTAAGATTACAGCGGTATTGTTTTTTTCCTTGTAAAATGGATTTTTTAGTTTCATTCCTGGATTGTCTGTATTTAATGCGATCTTCGGGGTCTTTAGAAGAATGCCATAAAGCCCATGCTTTGTTTCTAAGGGTAATTTTGAGTTTAGACTCTATAGAAAGCCATGGTGCAGTTTTTGCCTTTGTTCTCTTTGAATAAACAGGTGCATACAAATCAAGGATTTCAAGGAATTTGTTGTTAAAGTATGCTACTGCTTCCTCTAAGGGGAGGTGTTTTAGAATAGACCAATCACATGAGTTTAGTTCTTGTTGGAATGTGGCAGGGTCAAAGTTTTTATTGTTTCTAAACTTTCTGAATAAGGGTTGTTGGGAATTAATGGCTTTGTGCTTAATTACATATGTGAGAAGGTGCTCGCTTAGGCCATCAGGGAGGGTACCAGAGGTGTACAGTTGGGGGTGACTATTTATGAGTACCCAGTCAAGTATGCTTTCTTTTTGGTTGGGTTTACCTATCCTGGTAGGGGTGGATATGATTCGTGTAAATGCATGCAGGTTAATATGGGTGGTTGGGGATTCTGAGGAACAGGTGCCTCAGTCTATGTTAAAGTCTCCAAGTAGTAGGGTTTCTTGGGGGTAGTGACATGATAGCCAGTGCAGGATATCTTCAAGTGTAGATATATTGTTACCTGGGGGAATGTACATACAGATGATATTAATGCATTTATTTTTATTAAGTTGCAATTTGGTGGCAGGAATCTCTGAGTTATTGTTTTACATCTATGGTGAAATTCAACTCAGATTTATAGAGTACAGCTACCCCACCCCCCCACCCCTTCCTGGAAGCACGATCCAGCCTGTGTATGTTGTACCCAGGTGGTAACACTTCATTGTCTGTAGTGTTAAGTTTTAACCAGGTTTCAGATAAACAGAGAATCTCAGGGGAGTGGACATCCAGAAGTGCATGCAAGTCATGTACCTTGTTATTAATGCTTCTAATATTGAGATGACAGGCTAGGAGAGAGTTAGTTGACCTATTAATTGTAGGTTCGTAGCTTAGATTGCAAGTAGAGGGGGTATGTGTCTCTGAAGTGGGTGGGCCAGGGTTGGGGTGAATATCACCACCAAGTATTAGCTTAAGTCTATACTTGGTGATGAACTTCAGGAATTTGTTTATTAGTTTGTGGTAGTGTTTGGATCTAGAGCTAATGTGCCAGGGGTTGAGATGTTGATAGAATGAACAAGATGCTGTATAGGACCTGGTACTGTAAGTATGGTTGAAAGTGGGAGGATTTACAGCTGGGGTGATAGTATGGCCTTTCGGGACCTGACATTCTGTGAGAAACTGGTTTTCATACAAGGTAAGGAGGTTTGGTGCAAACAAGAGGGGTAGTAAAGAGGAGTATATCATTATTTGTGATTCAGCTAGTGAGTTAAGGAACTGTTTTACCTGATGATGCAACACCAGAAGATAGAGTGGTGAGGTAAAGGTACTGGAAGGGGGAAGGGAGAATGCCAGATGAAAGCTAATAGGTGCTATTAAAATGTAGGTAGAAGAATGGGGGTGGGAGCAATTATCCCAGATGAAATCAGATAGTATCTAGAAAGTGGGAGAGTGGCTATAGTACTTTAAATTTAGAGGTACTGGGGGTGGGAGGGAGTTGGGGGCAGGGAGGGGAGCAAAGAGAGCCTGAGCATAGCGAGGGCGAACGTAGCGGGGCTATTGCAGTTTACAAGGTTTCCTAAGGTGTCCTAAAGCTATAAGGTAAGTATTATAGCTCTTAATGTAAGAGTTAGTTTACTTAAGTTACAGGGAAAGGAGGCAAACACTCAAGTAGAAAAAAGAACCCTATGGCTGACCAAAATGGTGACCTGTTTAATTACACAGCACTGTAAGTGAAAATTTAACAAATGCTTTTTGTGTGCAACCTACTCTACTTAAATGCTGAGAGAAACTGGTTTTGTTATGGTGACCAATTGCAGTCCTGTAGACCAGGGACGTCGGGAGGCATACGCACTGTACTGATTTCAGTACAAATTATTTAGAAGGGGGTAGCTTTTTAAAGCTTCACTTTTTCGCGCTTTTCTGCATGATGACGCCAGCAGCTCACTGCGCATGTATTTCCGGCCGTTTTCAAGCGGGAGGATTCAAGCGTTATGTACGCAAGCGGGAGATCGAAGCAGCTTCACCTTCAAGGACTTTATTAAGAACCGAAGGTGCAAGCATTTGGATGTACAAGCAGGAGGTGGATGCAAGCATTACATTCGGATGTACGAGGGGGATTCAAACATTATGTTGGATGTACGAGCGGGTCAAGGACATTAGTTAGAACCGAGGGTTGGTGAGTAATATGAAGTGTGTGTGTGTGTGTGTGTGTGTGTGTGTGTGTGTGTGTGTGTGTGTGTGTGTGTGTGTGTGTGTGTGTGTGATTCACAAAAAGATCAAGTAGTACTGCCTATTGGATCTCTGTGATGGTCCATTCAGAAATGTAGATAGCTAGTGTGACCTAGATGAGGCACTAACAAATGCAGCAGGCATTACAAGGACAAGGGAACTATGCAGACACTAATTGAATGACCTTTAACACCACAGCTCAATGATCTATATGCAGTGCAAGTGGGGGTTAGGCAACATTTTTCTGAATTCTGTTGTAAATGGATAGCATTGTGATTTTTTTTTTTGTCTTGTTTTATGTTTGGCAGTGTTCTTGCTACTTGCATGTATTCATCGAGGTCAGCATAACAAACATGTGTAGGTTACTGTGTGGAGCTTTAACATCAGGTGGAGGTGCAGGTGACACTTAATGGGATATGCCAACTACATTTATGGTGGGTTTCTGCAGGAATCTGTCATAGGATGGAATTATGATGCACTTTGGCAGGGTTCCTGCACACTACTTGGTGTGTTCCTTTTATGCAACAAGGCCATTTTTCTGGGTATGTATGTTTATATATACACAGAGGACACATGTCTACCTGCAGCTTGTCATGCGGCTAATAGTAAATATGTATGGGGGTATGACATGTATGTACCGTTCTGGGATTTTACCTTTAATCTGCCTTAGTTCTCTAACATGACTATTTCTCTTTCAGCATTGCAAGCAGTTTTTTTCATCTGTTACTCAGCAGAGAGATTAGTGGCCAGGTATGGTAAGTTCCACTAAAAACTGCTGATTTTTTTTAAATGCATTCAGTGCATTATCAGGATAGATTATTTTATGTCCAACTTCTGATTGTGTCTCCTCACTGTAGGTTCAGATGATAAGTTTTCTCAGCAAGAACCATAAACAGTAACAGTCCCTGCTAAAGCTGTAACCAAGGAAAGTGAGGCTACTGAAGCTGGGCATGCCTTGTTTGTAGGTGGCCTGGCCACTCAGCAACAATTAACCCTTCACCATTTCCTCATTTATCGTTCGTTGTACTGAGTGGAGTGATAATAAATTTATTTCATCATAAGTACGAGCAGTGGTTCTTCCAGTCAGCTTCCAGATATATTATTTCCTCAAAAGGCCCATCCATAGCTGAAGCAGGTGATGAATGCTGTAGTGAATGGAACTTTAGTCAGGTATGTAGCCAGATATGTCTACCAATAGCAGATTCTCTCATCTGGTTGATCCACCACTGGGCCACTAATCAACAACTTAGCCAATATCAACTGCCAGCCTAATCCATCATATAAAGATGGATCACATCATCACTTTCTGACTCAGGGTATTTGTAGTTAAAACATTTTCTTGATTTGGGGTCCTTGGCCATGATTGTGTTTAGTTCTGATCATTAATACTGAGATAAAAATTGAGAAACTAAGGTATTACATGAAAAAGTAATCACCATAGAACTGAAGAAGTAATAGTTTATTGTAGAAGTACTATGGAAGCATAAAACTACTGTCCAGATGTAAAGACAAGTCAAGGATTACTCAAACTAGTAAAGTATCCCAGAATAACTGGGCAGACAGGCACAGAAAAGAGCTAAACAAATTAAGGATATAGTTTGTTTGTTTATTAATTTCTTTCATTTTATAACTGATTCAGTGCAGTAGGCTCACGGGACCTGGTGTCATAAACAAATTTTGTGTGTGTGTGTGAAAATGCCCCAGGTGGGATGTACTGGTGATTAGTCATGGTGGTGTGGTAGGGAATACCTCAGGCTTGAACCCTGTACCTTGTATGCAGGTGTTAAAGACCTGAATTCCCTACCCACCACCATTTGTAAAAAAAATTGCAGATTTTTGCCTCATATTTGATCTGATCAATATCTGTTTTGTATCTGTGGTTTTTAAATATTGCAATGCTTGAAATTTGACAGTGCAGTGGTAGCAACGTAGCATTGATGTCTCACAGCTGTAGGTTCTTGGGTTTGGTTCTTGGCTGGGGTGCCTTCTTTGTGGGGGGGGGTCTGTATCTTTTCCCTGTGTTTGTGTGGGTTTGCTTTTGTGTCCTCCCATGTTACAAAGACATGTCTGCATTATTTTTTCCTGGGCCTCTGCTGAGAATTGTTTTTTTTTTGTTCCAAGTCAGACTGTCCTGATTAACAAATTGACAGGCATTTAAATTTCAGACTTCAGGTTTCTGAATGTTTACTTCCTTGCATATTTGATGGTGCAGTGGCAGTATTGTTCCCTCACAGCTATTGGTTTTCTGGTTTGATTCTTGGCTGGGGTGCCTTCTGTGTGGAGTCTGCATCTTATCCCTGTGTTTGTGACAGAGTAAAACAATGTTTTATTCTAGCAATAAATATATACTAACACAACCTTTTTTATAGCAATTTTTTTAAGTTTATGACTATTTGAAATTTGTCCTTATTTTTGGGACTGTAATACCCTGTTATTGGCTTTGTCCACGTTTTTTGTTTCAAGGTTGACAGCTATGGCAAGAACTGAATTCACTGAATATGTTTGAGGGCTGTATTCCCTCATTACTGGGTTTGTCCAGGTGTTTTGTGCTAAGAGGTTGACAGCTATGGTGAGAACTGAATTCATTAAATGATAGCCATTTAAGTTTCAGTCTTCCTCTCTTTCACAAAGCAGGTGATTTGGCATAGTGGTATGTTGTTCTGACTATTTTTCACAGTGACCTTGGCAGTAAAATGTATGATGGTAACACAGCATTTTATTCTAGCAGCTTTCCAAGATTATACAAGCAATGTTTAATGTGTTCCTGTTTTTTACCCTTTTGACCCACCCCAATAAATTTGGCTTTTTCCAGACTTCTTGTGCTGCGAAGTTGAGATGTAGTTGAGTATTGCGTAGATTTTACAAGGAGCTAAGAGCTGCAGGGGAAGAGAAGTTTAGTGCTGATTATGCTAAGTCGGCTCACATTGCTAGTAGCACAAAATGTTGTGTACTTGCTTTTAATGCAGAAGGTTGTTGGTTCTACTCCCATAAGGGGTGAATGCTGCTGTACTGAAAGTTAAGACACTAACTATGAGCCTGTTATCAGTTTGCCATCCATTTCCTATTGCAATATTACTAGCTTATTATTAATGTAATTTAGGCAATTTATTCCCCAGGGGCATCAGACACTTTATTTTTTGGTGAGGTCATGAAATATAAAGGTGATTGCTAGCAGCAACCTCTTCATTAGTTAGATTTATTTAATGTGGAATTATTTAGATGACTTTTTTTACTATTTCAGAGATTGTGCATATTATTTACTGATAATGGTGGACTGTAAAAGTTTGACTAGACTTTTATGATGGAAATGTTCTGAATTGGGCAGTTTTGTTTGATTGTTTACTGGAAAAATGTTCAAAGCAATAGGAAGGTGTATCAAAGAGCACGTGTATGTTTCATATGCAAGGGGCCTATGATTTAAAAGCAGCCCAGAATTGATTTTTATCTGCCATGGGTAAAATGTATTTTTCTTTGAATGTGGGTTTTAATGTTGTTTCAATGAATGTGAGTTTCAAGGGCAGAGAAGTTTTAATGCCAAGTTTGTTTAGCAGATGTCTTAGTGTTTGTGCTGTAAAATGCAAAATAAAACTTTCAAATGAAGTTCAAATCATCATAGAAGTAAATCAGTATGCACATTAGTGTTTATGGTAAATGGAGTGAAATAGCAAAGTAATGGATCATTGGAATGGCTGCACGGGGGGGCTCCATTCGACCATGGTTTTGTGAGGGGCAAGGGCGGCAAACTTAGACAGCCCCAGCTGAACTATACCTCCCAACTGTCCAGATTTTCAAAGAATGAATAGATTTTTGCTTCTTATTTTTGGTTTGTTCCTCAGTTTGTGGTTTTCTGGCAAATGATTTAGGAATTAAGTCACTAAATAATGACGCACTAGTTTCAGACTTTATAACCTTCAGAAAAATGCATGCTAAAATAAGACCTGTTCTATCAACTGTCCCAGTTTATACAAGAGCAATTTTTAGTACTGTTTATATGTTCCCTCAATATATTTGGCCTTGTCCAGATTTATTGCATTAACAGGTTGAGAGGTACATGCAAATAAATTGCTTTATAGAATTAGGCATAGCCAAACTTCAACTGTCCCTGATTTTGGCTCAAAATGTTGCTCATCCCCTAATGATCCCTCCACATTGTCCACAAAATAGCAATTTTGGAAGAAAACATAGAGGGTTTACTTTACTTTTATAAATAACTGTAATGATCAGAGTTATACATTACTTTTATTTCAGAAATGCATGTAGATTCTCTAATTTTGTCAGCTGCTCTAAGTTAACTGTGCTCATATTAAAATGGTGTCCCTCCTTTGGCAGGTTCCCAGCTGTATTGTCTGGCAATTTTATATTTTTGCATCACATTTTTGGTCCGTTTTTCATAAAATTGCAGTTTTCTGGCAAATTAGTAGCAAATTGTTAAAGACTGAAGTTAGAAAATAATGCAGACATTTCAGTTTCAGATTTCATACCTTTCAGAAAATTCGTACTGATGCAAGACCTACTACTATTCTATTATCTTTCTAAGTTTATAAGAGCAATATTTAAAAAAAAATTCCTTATTTTTGGGCCTTTGCCTCAGTTTTATTTATGAGTTTGTTGCTGTAAGAGGTTGAGAGGTGTTGTGTGTGTGTGTGTGTGTGTGTGTGTGTGTGTGTGTGTGTGTGTGTGTGTGTGTGTGTGTGTGGTAGGTAGCATACCTCTCAACTGTCCACATTTTGCAGAATGTCCAGATTAGATTTTTGCCCCATATTTTTTGTCTGTTCCTCATAAATTTTGTGATTTTCTAGAAAATCATTGAAGGCTGAAGTTGCTAAATAATGACAGACATTTGAGCTTCAGACTTCATGTCCTTTAGAAAAATTCATACTAGCACAAATCCTGTTATTCTAGCAACTTTCTAAGTTCACGAGAACATTATTTAATATCTGTCCCTGTTTATTTTAGGCTTTGTCCATATTTCTTGCACTAAGAGGTAGGTAGGGGTGTGTGTGTGAATGAAACATCCTAGTTAGTGGTAGCAGGTTGTTAGTAATTTACTCAAGCTCAAAACCTGTACCTTAGTTACAGAAAACAAAAGCATAAAGTCTCTACCCCAACTATCATGCTGCATTTTTCAAAGAACTGACATTTCAGGTTAATTTTCAATTCAAGGAACCGAGTTTGAGTGAATTTATATTATATTACTGAAGAGGCATTACAGCGAATGCCTCTTCATCGACACTAAAAGAGCGAACCGTGAATTACGAGAATGGCCATAGCTTGGCTGGGGAGGGGGGTAGCAGTTTGAGAGCTGTCAGTACAAATTTGAAAATCCTAGCTACACCCCTGCTGTAGACACCATTTTGTAGGTAAATGTAGAGTTCAACTAGGAAAAGAAAAAAGTAGAGATTCTAGGGTAAGCATGAAGGCAACAACAGGCAGTTATTTTATAATAATACATTCAGAAAGGTTTGAGGGTGGGGGGGTAAAGTAGCACACTTCAGAATGAACTAAGATTTATAGCTAAGAAACCTAAGCAAGAGAGCAATGCAGCAAATAAACACTTGCCAGATTTTAAAGATATACCAGAAAAACTAAATAAATTGTTCACAATTGTACAACTGGAAAATTGCCAGTAAAAGCACTTCAGGTATAGCTAGCCCAATTTATTAAGGTCATAAAAGCACTTCTTCAATGTGTGTGTGCAATTTAAACATTAAAAACACATGCAGCAAGTAGGAGCTCTGATTATACACTTTTTCTAGGTACAGGTTCAGTTTAAACACAAATATTACCACAGAAATTCAGTAAAGTCACTAGCTGCGTATAGAGCCTCTGCAAATAATAGAGCAGTCTGTGCAGAATCAGAATTTAGCAGCAGGTCATTCAGTTACACAAAAAACAGTAAAAGATCCATACAATGAAGAAACTTACACTAAGTCACACCAGGTCAGCCAAGGGGGGAAGAGAGAGGGAAATCCTAAGCACCTAGATTTGAAAATGATGCCTGTACTGAATTGTAGCAGTTTAACCTGTTTGAGGAAAGAGGGGGGTGGGGGAAAGAGAAGGCAGTAGGAGTGGTTACAGAGAATACCCTGATTGACTCAAGACACCACACCAGAGGTAAGTTAAATGTAATGGCCTAAAATCTGCACTCAGCACTTTAATGTTATTTGCACTCAGCACTTTAATTTTAATGTTACTTGCACTCAGCACTGTAATTTCACTTATGTTTAGCAGGAAAGACAGACCAACAGTATACAATTTGAGGAATTTTTACAAGGGTTACTTATTCAAATGTCAGGCTATTGCAGTTTACAAGGTTTCCTAAGGTGTCCTAAAGCTATAAGGTAAGTATTATAGCTCTTAATGTAAGAGTCAGTTTACTTAAGTTACAGGGGAGGGAGGCAAACACTCAAGTCACTATAAGATATGTTGTTATTTTGTTAGCTTTCAACTTTGTCCACAGTTTTTATGCAAGTATTTTTTCCACAAAACATCAAGTACAAAATAAAAGTAAATCATAAAATAACAGATAATCAACTATGTAAATCAATGAAATGTAACATAAAAGGGAAGAACTAAAAGCAGTCATCATATATCATCCATCTTCTTCATATACTATATAAAAAGATACGTTTTGAGTGATCACTGGAAGACAGTTAATGATGGACACTGCTGTATCCACTTAAGCGGTATGTTTCACAGATGGTGTGCTTTATATGCAAAAGAATAAACATCATAGTTCTCGAGATGCAGTCATGGAACCTCCAGCATGGGTATTTGGCACAATGAACTCTTTCAGATAAGCAGGGCCCAAATCATGTATAAACAAGTGTAGCAAAGCTGGTGCTGCGGTAGCGTTGTCGCCTCACAGTAAGGCGTTGTCCTGTTCGATTCTCAGCTAGAACGTCTTCTGTGTGGAGACATGCGTGAATGGGCGCACCTTCGTTGAAGGTTGTGCATCAGGGCTGGCAACTCAGCACATAAAAATCTACTGCCAATCATTAGCGGACCAGAGTTCCGCTGTGGCGCCCCCTAACCGGGAAAAGCCGAAAGACACAACAACAACAACAACAACCAACACCAAAACCTGAAACGTACTCTAAATCAAGCTGGCAGTCAGTGTGGGCCATGCACAACAGGAGTAATATGTTGGTAATGAGTAGCACCAGTGAGTACACAAAAAACACAACAGCAATACAGGCTAAAAAGCCACAGAATAGAATTTGAATCTGAAAACACCACAATAACGGAAATAGCAGCACGGACTGTACAAATTAATGTCCTTTAATAATTCTGGTACCTCAGCCTTCGCCTTCTCATAGAACAATTTGCATACACAAACACAGTCCTATTTAAACCATCAACCATTAAATGCTTGATTAAATGCTTAATTAAATCAATTAACTTTTTTTCAAATATTTAAAGTCACATATTCAAAAACATATTTACTTGTGCAACCTTACCTAAAACTCTATTACATATCTTATCAAAACTATTTCTATAATTTATTTTACATAAATAATTATTTTATAACATTGAATAATTATTTTTTATACCTCTAAATTCATACCATTAGGATAGAGAGTATTAAAATTAATACTAAACCTTGATTCCATGTTTAATAACCTTCTTTGAAAATTATTATTATTCAATCCCACCCCATAGGGCCTGGCTATAACACTAAAAATTAAATCTTTCATTGACCTTCCATGCTTCTCATGAAAATGACTCGCCACTGGACTATCTAACCTTACATTTCTTATATCACCCAGGTGTTCTAGGATTCTCAATTTGACCTTACGTTTGGTTTGTCCAAAATACCACTTCTGTACTGGATAATTACACCCAATGACATAAATTACCCCAAACGAATTACAGTCAAAATGATCAATGGCATTATATAAAATGCCATTGATCCTCATACCATCTAAATTCCTGATTTTTTCACAAACCTTACATCTGCCACAGGCATATGCACCTGCATCTACCATCTTCTTCCTTCTACCCCTACTTCTTAATAACTCTTAAATTCTGAAACCTTCGATAAGAAAAAGTAACTTTCTTGGGGAATACATTCTTTAAATTGTCATCCTACTGATGATGGGCCACAACGAAGTCACCACATTTTTTAATATGGGAGAAAAACCTGAGAACCTATTTACAAAAAATATTTTATCCTCTTCATCATCCGATTTACTATTTACTAAAATCCTCTTGTTTTTTTTATTATACTTCCTTGCATTTACAAAAATGCTTTGATCATACCGGCCTAACCTAAGTTCTTTTTCCACCTTATTTCTAGCTGCCCAGACCATTTCATGGGAGTACCCTCTGGCACATAACTTCTCACAAACTTGGTTGAATTCTATCCTTATCTTATCCTTTTCTGAAGTATTACCAGCAATATGCTTGAATTCCCCTACTGGCAATGATTCAATAAGATGGGAACTATGCATACTAGATGCATGTAAAAAATTGTTGACCACTGTGGTTTTGTGAAAGGATCTATACTGTACCCTTCCATCCAACCCTACATAAAATTCCACATCTAAAAATTGTATCTTGTTACCACCTAAGTTAAAGGTAAAATCTAATCCACAATCCACTAGTGTCCCAATTAGACAACATTGTGAGGCAATAAACCATATTAAAAGATATAAGGTGCACTGGTAATCTTTTAATATGGTTTATTGCCTCACAATGTTGTCTAATTGGGACACTAGTTTGATGGTTGGTTGGTTGGTTGCTTGCTTGCTTTGTATGTTTATTGTTTTTCTAGTAAGTGTAAGAAATTTTATTTATTTAACATTTGTTTACCAGGAAAGTCCGACTGGACACAGGTTCTTTTCAGTGGAGACCCGGGGAGAAAAGCACCACGAATAACAGTAAATTTTAATGCACAAATTACAGTAATAAATAAAGTATAAAGTAAACAAAATGTAGTATACACAAGAAAATACAAATTTGTTACATCATGACAACCAAACCTAGGGTTTGAACTTAGCTAGTGCTATTTGTAAAGTAGGACTTATGTCAAGATATAAGGTTAAAACAGGCCGGTAGGAATAAAAGATTAAACATCGGAGAAGAAGCTGGATATGGTTGGGGTAGACTGTGATGTATCAGATCATTCACGAGGGGTTAGTACAGGAACATAGCCACTTATTTTTTAGATAAGCTTTCAGTGATGGCTTAAAGTGATTAGTGGACAAGATTGAGAGAATGGCGTTAGGAAGGTAGCTCTATATATGAGATATATAGCTGGAAAATAAAGATTCTCCTACAGTGTTGTTGGGCTTGGAGATGGTGAGTAAGTTCTTATTGTTAGAGCGAAGTGGTCTGCTGGAACTGTAAGGAAAGATGAGATTTTATAGTGCAGGGATTCTGGTTGGTTGTGTCACAACTTTGTGAGTTAGAGAGAGTAGGTTGTAATGAATAATGTTGGGAAGTTCAAGCCAGTCTAGTATTCTTAAAGATGTACAATGATGTGTTCTATATGGGCAGTCAGATGCAAACTTAGCAATTTTATTATAACATGCTTTTAGCTTAGATAGGTCAGTTTTCCTAAGTTTAGTTAAAATTGGAGAGGCATATAGTAGAGTGGAAAGTAAATGGGTTGGTGCTAAAGTCATTTTGGCCACAGCAACCTTTTGTGCCTTTATAGACTTCCAAGTTTCTTATGGACATTTTTATTGTTAGGAAGACATGTAAGTCAAATTTTAGATTATTGTCTATTTCCACTCGAAGAAGCTTTGTATGGGTTGTCAGGGAGGTAACAGTATTGTCTTTGGCTATTATGTTAAATGGTGGGCATGAGATAGATGTCTTCTTAGGTTGGAAGAGTAATAATTTAGTTTTGTTTGGGTTCAGGATTAGATGGGCATTGGCTAACCATGTTTCAACAGAAGTGAAAGATTCCTGTGTTTGACAATGAAGAGCTGACAGAGAAGTGGCAGCACAGATTAGTGTAGAATCATCTGCATACTGTATCATAGAACCATGTGAAGTAGCTGTGTGTAGATTATTAGTAAAGAGGGAGAAATGGAGAGGGCCCAAGACAGATCCTTGGGGGACACCAATGGATAAAGGAATGCATGGAGATAGGTCACCCTGGCATAGAACAGATTGTTGAGGGCCAGATAAATAGTTATTAAACCAAGCTGTGGCAGATGGTGAGAAGGATAGTTCAGTTAGTACATCTATTAGTTTGGAATGGGAGACCATTCCATATTACTGGTGTTCTCAGCATTCTACTTGCTTCAAGTTTAATTTGCAATTGTTTTTCTGTCTAGCTGTGACTTTTAAATGTAACTTTTAAATTGTGCTGTACAGGAAAATCAACTACTCTGACTGGGCTGCCCTGTGCTGCATTTCCTTGCTACACACTACTACTGGATTAACAAACTGTAACAAAATTTAACATCGCCAGCAGGTCACTTGCTCAACTTGTTGTTGTTGCTGTTTTAATAGTTTTTTATTGCTCCCACACAAGTTCATTACTACCATTGACAGCTACTGATATCTACATTTGTCCTTATATTTAGGCTAGTTATTAACAATAACTATTTCTGGCTGCATACAAAAATGTGACATCTGAGTCTGATAAATTCTAGAAACAATCATTGTGCAGCAATTGAGCCTAAAGACTCTTTGAAGCATGTATTTTGTGTTATCTGAGACAGCCTCACTCTGCTCTATTAGAGGTAGTTGAGTCTAAGAATTTGCAATGTATGGCATCTGAATGACCCTCCAATTATATTGTTCTGTAGTATACAGTGTGTGCTTACCACCTCTTCACTGCTCAGACTATTCTTATGCTGAGTTTGGTTATTGTTCTCTTACACATACTTAACTATTTATTATATCAAACTATAGTTGTGTACTACTCTGGGATCACGTTGTGTCTAATTTGTATTACACTTTCAGTTACTGTTATTATGTCAGATTCTTATATCATCCTCTGATTACTATAACTGTGTACTGCACTGAACTATAGCTGTGTACCACTTTCAGATTAGATGGTATTGCAGAATGTCTTCCTTGTATGTTGAAATAGGTGCTGCTTCATTGCTATCACATCTTTATCTCACCTAGTACATTTCCTCTACAGCACAGTATATTTACCTAAGATATCCTCTCTGCATATTAATTCAATTGCTTCAGTATATCATTCTTGAATTCTGTCATTTGACCCACCGGCCAAGCGAGGAAGCCCAGTCTAACATTGTCCCTTCTGTTATCAGTCCCATTGCAAATGTTTTTTTAAGACAGTGAATTAACTGCCTAATCTTTATCAACAGCCAGTTACTACTAAACCAACATGACATGATTTCTGAGAGGAGTCATTATATAGCCTAGTGGCCACGCTCTCACCTTCATAGATAAACAGCAAGTAACACACAAATTCAACCTTATCTCCACACAATCACATGAAACCAACATGCACTGAGTTTGTAAAAAAATAAATTTACCCACCCCCAAATTCGTCACCAAAGATCAGGACTAAAATGCCTTGGTATACAGCTCTATCATACCCACATAACTCAGTGAGTCACTAGGCTGCAGATTGCAATCCTTCCACTATCACTACATCTTCATATCAGAGTAGAAATATCCTAGTAATTGACAAGTATTATTATTATCTTATTACCTTTTTTTTTTTCAAAGCAAATATTTTAAACAGAAAATGGGAGTGGCAATGGATGCCAGAGTTGATCCTGTGTTTTCCAGTTTAATAATGGAGCAGGGGCAGCTCGTGCTATTGGACTGCCGGACTGCAGCCCTCCCACCTAGAAAAAACAAAAGAAAAAAAAAATCTGTGAAACAAAAAATCGAGTCCCGACTCTTCTGCGCATGCATGGACACATTGGGGAACTCAGACTGCCTTTATCAGCAGTCCGAATGTAGACAAAGAGGTACCCAGCAGTCTGTGCTGTGAGATACCCAGAAATCTGTGCGGTGACGACCACACAGAACAGAGGAGCTCCGGACTGCTTCCCCTGCAGGCAGGGCCAATGAGGGGTGAGCTGAGAACTCTCGCAGGGATTTCACTGTGCGGGCTTTGTGAGTGGATTATACTGCTGAACAAATGGTCGCTGGCTGGATGGGCTTCATACACATGGAGTATGTTTGTGAAACGGGTAGGTGAAGGCTTTGTACATGTTCATGAAACGGGTGTGTGGGTGTGTGTGTAATGCCCCAGTTGCTATATACTGGTGGCTAGAGAGAACAAATGGTGGTGGGTAGAGATACTCAGGCTTGAACCCTGTACCTTGGATGCAGGTGGCAAGGACCTGAATTCCCTATCCACCACCATTTCTAAAAAAATTTGCAGATTTTTGCCTCATATTTATTCTGTTCCTCATAAAATCTGTGGTTTCTGTATCTACATTTTTCCTTACAAAGTCTGTAGTGCAGTGGTGCACTGGTAGCATTGCTGCCTGACAGCTACAGGTTCTCTGGTTTGATTCTTGGCTGGGGTGCCTTCTGTGTGGTCTGCATGTCCTCCCATCTTACAAAGATGTGTCTGGAGTTTCTCCCTGCTCTGCTGAAAATTGTCTTTTGTTCCAAGTCAGATTAGTTTCCTGGTTAAAAGTTTAAAAATAACAGGCATTTGAATTTCAGACTTCATATTCTTCAGAAAGTACATGGTAACACAAAACTGTTTATTCTAGCAGATGCCTAAGTTTATAACATGGATATTTGAAATTTGTCCCTATTTTTGGGACTGTATTCCCCCATTATTGGCTTTGCCCAGGTATTTTGTGCTAAGGTTGAGAGCTATCTATGGTGAGAACTGAATTCATTGAATGTTTGGGGGCTGTATCCCCCCCCCCTCTACTGGCTTTGTCCACATGTTTTTTGCTAAGAGGTTGAGAGCTATGGTGAGAACTGAATTCACTGAATATGTTTGGGGGTTGTATTCCCCCATTATTGGCTTTGTTCAGGTGTTTTGTGCCAAGAGGTTGACAGCTATGGTGAGAACTGAATTCACTATATGGTAGCCATTTAAGTTTGTCTTCCTCTCTTTCACAAAACAGCTGATTTGGCATAGTGGTATGTTTCTCTGACTGTTTTGCACAGGGTCCCCTGGGTTAAAGACGTGGCAGTGAAATGTATGGTGGTAACACAGCATTTTATTCTAGCAACTTTCCAACATTGTACATGCAATGTTTAAAATGTGTCCCTGGTTTTTGGGCTTTTGCCCCCCCCCCCCTCCAATAAATTTCGGCTTTTTCTAGATTTCTTGTGCTGCAAAGTTCAGAGATACAACTGTGTGTCGAGTAGATTTTACAAGGAGCTGAGAGCTGCAGGGGAACAAAACTTTAGTGCTGCTTATTCTAAGCCTGCTTGCATTGTTAATAGCACAACAGGTAGTGTACTTGCTTTTGATGCAGAAGGTTGTGGGTTCTACTCCCACAGTAGATAGATGCATTGCTGATACTGTACTATGTTGTAAAGTGGGTGGATGCTGCAGTCCTTTTTGGCAAAGATACCTAGAGTAGTAACTATGAACCTGTTATCAGTTTGCCATACAGTCTCTATTGCAATATTACTAGCTTATCATTTTATTTTAATGCATGCAACATAGGCAATTTATTCCTCAAGGGCAACAGGCACTTTATTTGTAGATGAATAAACAATGACATATAAAGTTGTTTGCTAGCAGTAACCTCTTCATTGTTACAGATTTTTTTTAATGTGGAATTATTTAGATGACTTTTACACTTCAGAGTATGCATATTTACTGATACTGGTGGACTGTAGAAGGTTGAGTAGACTTTTATGATGGAAATGTTCTGAATTGGGTAGTTTTGTCATTGGTGCATGCATTTTGTTTCATTGTTTACTAATGTTCAAAACAATAAATTTAAAATTACCTCTAACAACTGTAATTTATTGTACAAGGAATACAATTTAATACAATGGGGAAGGTGTATCAAAGAACATGTGTATGTTTCGTGTTCAAGGGGCCTATGATTTGAAAACAGCCCAAAAGGGGCCTATGATTTGTAAAACAGCCCAAAGTTAATCTTTATCTGCCACTGGCAAAATGTATTTTCTTTGAATGTGGGTTTCAATGTTGTTTCAATGCATGTAAGTTTCAAGGGCAAAGAAGTTTTAATGCTAAGTCTGTTTTCATTGTGAGACTGCATTGCTTTGTTTAGCAGATATCTATCGGGGTTTGTGCTGTAAAAATGCAAAATAAAACTTTCAAATGAAATCCAAATCATCGCAGAAGTAAAGCAGTATGCACATTACAGTGTTTATGGTAAATGGGGCAAAATAACCAAGAAATGGGACACTGGAATGGTTGCAGGGGGGAGGCTCCAATTGACCATGATTTTGAGAGGGGAAGGGCAGCAAACTCAGACAGCCCTGGTTGAACTATACCTCTCAGCTGTCCATATTTTTGCAGAATGAATAGACATTTGCTTCTTATTTTTGGTTTGTTCCTCATAAAATGTGTGGTTTTCTGGCAAATCAATTAGAAATGAAGTCACTAAATGACAGACATTGAGTTTTACGTCATAACCTTCAGAAAAATGCATGCTAAAGCAAGACCTGTTATTCTATCAACTGTCTTAAGTTTATACAAGAGCAATTTTTAGTAGTGTTTGTATGTTTCCCCAATATATTTGGCCTTGTCCAGATTTCCTGCATTAACAGGTTGAGAGGTACATGCAAATAAAATTGCTTTATAGAATTAGACATATCCAAACCTCTCAGCTGTCCCTGATTTTGGCTCAAAATGTTGCTCTTCCCCTAATAATCCCTCTGCAAAATGGCAATTTTGGAAGAAAACATGGAGAGTTTACAATTAATAAATAACTGTAATAATCAGTTATAGATTACTTTTATTTCAGAAATGCATGTAGAGTCTTTTATTTTGTCAGCTGCTCAAGTTAGCAGTACTAATATTAAAAGTGTCCCTTCTTTGACAGGTACCCAGCTGTATTGTGTGGCTATTTTATATTTTTGCATCACATTTTTGGTCCATTTTTCATAAAATTGTGTTTTTTTGGCAAATTAGTGGCAAATCATTAAAGACTGAAGTTAGAAAATAATGAAAGACATTTGAGTTTCAGATTTCGTACCTTTCAGAAAATTCATACTAATGCAAGACCTACTACTCTATTATCTTTCTAAGTTTATAAGAGCAATATTTAAAAATTGTCCTTATTTTTGGGCCTTTGTCCCACTTCCAAGTATGGCTTTGTCCAGATTTCTTGCTCTGAGTTTGAGAGGTATGACAAATGTGTCAGGGCCATCGCAGTCAGCCAGAGACATTTCAAATTGTGACAAACTTGTTGCGCCCCACTCCCCCATGTAGTGACTCTGGATGTGTCCAAGCAAGGCAAGGAGCAGTTATGCAGTGTAAATGTGCAGACTATCCCCCCCCCCCATCCAAGGTAAACACAAGTACTACAGTGGCTTTTCATCTGTCATTGATTTTGCAGAATGTTCTGGTTTCTGTCATATTTTTATACTGTTGATATATGCTTATTATTATTCAGAAAGTGCCTTTTGCTCTGTGTTTAAGTAGCAGTGCTTTAATGACCATCAGGTAAGCTTATCTGATATTGTAAGATGCAAATAAGTTTTAATAAGCAGTATTGCCAACATTGAAAGCCTTTCTGTTGTTGTCATGCAGAGAATACTTACATAACTAGATAACGGATAAGCCTTGGATATTGAAATGCATATGACAGTATTTGTAATAAAGGCCAGGATTAGATTATGTTAAGCTCATTAAAGGCTTTACCTGCAAACTAAACAGAATGCCAATCTATCATGTGTGGTCCATATCCTGTGCAGTAACCCTTTAAGCAATATATGTTGAGCTTGTTTCTTGTTTGCTTTTCATTTTTTACTTTGATCATGTTTTCCCCATGAAACAAATAGATAGTTGTCAGGCAGCAGGTCTTTTTTGGATAAGAAACATTTTTACAAGTGGGGGTATCACAGAGATTGCTACTTTCAGCATGTTACTTGGTACTTTAATAAAGTTGGATATAAATTATAATTAGAACTGGAGTGCAAGGAGAGATGATTTGAGTTAAGTGCTGCTTGTTTTTCTTATACTTGATTTTGACTGACATTCCAGTAATGTATTTAAAAAGTAATTTATTTTTTCATGCCTCACATCCTTTTTGTTTCCATCTAGATATTAAGTAAGCTGTCATACAGCCAATGGACTGAAATATATATTTTTTTCTTCTACACTTCATTTTGTCTTGATTTGACTCCCATAATGATGGTTTGGCACCCAGGGCAGCGTATTTAATTAAAGTTTTTGTGGTTTTAAGCATAGCCCCTCCCCTTTCTAGTTGGTCACACCCATTCCCATTGACCCCACCCATTCAGCTGTCTCCTGCAGCCCCCCTTTGATTTGAAGTCACCAGCCGCCACTGTTAAATGGAGTGGTGGAAAAAGGCATCTGAAGACCCACCATTTGTTTAAGAAAGCTATTTTTTACAAAACATTTATCGATGATTTGATTATACATTGGAAGAGTACAGAG
The DNA here is from genome assembly GCF_019279795.1 of Protopterus annectens. Classification (NCBI taxonomy): domain Eukaryota; kingdom Metazoa; phylum Chordata; order Ceratodontiformes; family Protopteridae; genus Protopterus; species Protopterus annectens. The sequence goes on from NC_056748.1 coordinate 747,714,188, forward strand.
GAGGAATTTCACCCGCTTTTTAAATTTGTCAGTGACAGCACTGCATTTTTTAATTTTATTCTGACTGACCTTGGAAGGAAGGTTAATTTTTTTGATATTACCATTTCTGTGGAAGAAGAGAGTTGGAAATGTGTAAGTAGAGTTTTTAAGAAAGACACTTTTGTGAATAACTACTTACACAAGAGAAGCCAACACGTGAAGAAAGGAGTCATTAAAAGCAAGTTTATCAGGTTAAGCAAGCTTACTAGTAATGATGAAATATTTTTCACAGAAGTTGAACATCTCAAACAACTTTTTCTTGACGGAGGTTAAGGTGTAATTTCTTATTAGATATCATTCAAGAAGTCAGTTTGTTGAGGCAAAATAAAGTAAAACCTATCTTAAATAATTACACAACAGGGATTCCTGAAAACAACAGGGTAGGTGTCATTTTGGGGCTTTCCCACTCCCCATAACTTCTGACATGGCACTTATTAAAAATACTTTGAGGAAAAATTGGAAAATTATCCTTGGTAACAAGGAATTGGATAAAGTTGTGGGAAATTGTCTGTTATTTATCTACAAAAGAAATAGCAATGTTAAATCCATCTTAGAAAAATCTGCTCCCACACTTTTAGGCCAATAGGGCAACCCTGGCACTTACAAATGTGGCAAATGCAAATATTCTAGATTCATTAGTAACATTTCTAATATTTATTTAAGAGCCTTAGATAGGATAATTTGGACAAAAGATAGGTTTGAATGCAATTCTCAAGGTGTTGTTTAGTTACTTGGGAGTCATGTTCAAGTTATTATGTCGGCAAAACTATAAGAAAATTGTCAAGAAGGATTTACGAGCATATTACGGCTATTAAAAACAGTAATTTAAATAACTCACTGACCAAACATTCTTTACATTGTCCAGATTTTAGGAAATTTCTGTTTTTTATTGTGGATGCTGTTAGTTTAGACAACTTTTTGGGGGATTATAATATACTGCTTGAGTGCCAAGAAGCAGAATGGCAGATCAGGCTGTGTGCTGATAAGGAATCAGGTTTAAATGAGTTTATCAATACTAATTTTTTTTTTTATTGGCACAGAGACTATAAAAATGCTATCTGAAGTGATTTTATTGATCTTCATTCTTTGTAAAGCATTTTTAGTTTTTGGATACATTGCTGCTTTTAGGATTTTTCAATAATTAATTGGATTGGAGATTTTGTTGGTGCATGGTGGTCATGTGTGCTAGTAAGATGGATTTTAAATGTAGGTATGATGAAAATGGTGTTATTCGGAAGAAGTTCTTAAAAGTATAATAAAGAGCAAAAACGCTCAATAACATTCATGTCTCCTTTGTGATGACAGCCTTAGTAGAACTAGTATTGTTTTTTGTTTTCAGTTTTTAAAACTATTCTATTCCGCAGTTGTTTGTGGTTCAAGTCTTATTAGTCACATTATAGCTACACTCACTAGTTGGACAAAGACGGATTGATAGCTGCTTTCTCAGTGCCAGCACCCCATGATGTCATAAGGACTCTACAAGCCCTCAGACAGGATGAATATGACTATAACTCGGTGGTAGCTTATGTAGATGTGAATGACTAGAGAGCTCATCCTAGAAGGATTTACAGCAAAATATGTTAGAGGTAAGTATGCATGTGTTAAATGCTAGTAAGACTCTGGCTCTGAGCAGAGTCCTACCCTCACCCTGAATGTTGCCAAGGTATAGAAAGAAGATATTTGGCTTAGTAGTTGGTGTCTTTGTAGGGGATCGAGTATGTGTCATCTTGGGACAGGATGATCAGCAGCCCAACTTGCTTTTTCCAAGGCTGGCCTGGTCATTTTGTTCCACAGTTTCTGCATTCCAGCTAAAGCATTAGTACCACTACAGTGTCCTCTTTAGATAAAGTTTACCGTCTAGGCATTCCAACATAACAAAAAGGTTTGCAGTGCATTACATTTGGTCTGGTTAGTGCCAGCCTGCTTCTACTTCTCGGATACACTGACCCAGCTATATGGCTAACTAGATGTTTATGCACACAAGGTGGGTATTGTCATTCATTCAGCATCCAGTACCATGCAAGTGTTAAACCATGCAAACCAATGGTGTATTAGAAATTAGCTTAACTTAACTTAAATGCACATAAATATACTGTAGCATTGTCACCGTTGATAAACAAATCTAATCTCAGTATCAACTTTCAGAATAAATAGCACATTACCTCTATACAGACTAATCCAGTTTTCATAGGTCATAACACCTTCATAGAGAACTCCCTTTCCTTTTATCACCATGTGGAAACAGTAGTCAGGAAATCCTTCTATCAAATCCATTTAATAACTAAAGATGTCCTATCCATCTCAGAAGAAGTTACCATTCACCTGTGCACTGCCCTGACTGGAGCATTTATAGAATATCCAAAGGAAACGTTCCAGACACAGTCCAAAGTCGTAAGAAGAAAAGATAATCCACAGAAAGAATTGTAGCTAAATATATAAAAAAAAAAAAAAAAAAAAAAAAAACTTTATTCTATCAATCCAGCATTCCATCAGTTCACTGAGCACTTTCATCTCATAGTAGAGACTAAAGAGACTTTCACAAAAACTGCTTGAATAAGAACTTAAGAGCACATGTGTCTATGGGTCTATATTATATCAAATGGAATGAATGTCGAACGGTGGAAATATCGAAAGTGCCATTCAAATAACTTGGTTTTGTGGGGGGTTGTGCCCCCCCCCACCCCCCTCTAATTATATATACCAACTCCGAGACCACACTACAGTGAGGAAAGGGCAAAATTCCCGATCTTCACTGCACCCCAATCCCACAAACCAGAACTCGATAAACAGCACTTCTGATATTTCGGCCGTTCGACATTTGTTCCGTTCGATATTATAATATAGACCCATGGCTATGAATCGTGTCGCACAGTCACATTATCGATGCTTGTTTTTTTTTTTTTTTTTTTTTTTAAGTAGCATTTAAAATTTTCCATGTCATTTAGCCAAGAGTAACAGCAAGCAATTAATCTGAGCTGCCAACTATATTCTTTCCAGTCAAGATCATCTCTGGCATCAAATCTAAACTTAAACTACTTGACTACATTGATTACAGAAAAAATAAAACTTTTTGCTGTGGAGCATAGATTCACATGCTTACATAGTGCACTAATACCTATTTTTAATGTGTATCTATCCAAACATATCACACAGATGGAAGGATCCTCAGCTTCCAAGAGAGGCTTGCCACCTTGTGTATACTCTGTATAAACTCCTGCTTAATGATTTATGTCTAGAATTCCATTCTGCTAAGAAATTTGATTTTTTGCACCTACACAGATATACAAATTAAAGATTCATATATCCATCTAAAAATAAATGAAATACATTGCAGAGACTTTTATTTATTTATTTATTTATTTATTTATTTATTTATTTATCTCAATTTGATTACAGAGTAAGGAGGTTGACCTGCTGACCCTTTTCAGCTATGGACCGGGTGCATATGAAATAAGAGACAATATATTTTGAATATGACAGAAAAGATGAATGCATACAAACTAGCAAGTGATAAGCTATATACAGTATTTACAAGAGTGACAGAATGGTAAAGAATCCACTATAAAATAAATTATCTGACTCCTCATTGAAATGTCTGTACTCATAATGTCAAGTGCTGACAGACAAAAAAAGACTGTAAACTCAGGAGAAGAGTCAATCTCAAATGTCACTCTTCTCCTTTAAACTTGTTTTTTCAAGGGGGCCCCTGCATCCTTAATGAGGGAACGAGCCCTCTGTGCACTTCAAACTTATATATACCAACTCTGAGGTTGCCATACCTCAGAGAAAATGGAATATTTTGGGAAATGGTCATCTCAGACTTTGTATATATAAGTCCATTTTTAGACAGTCAGTCTCCATGTTTCAGGAATCACCCTAGTGGGTCCTGGCATTTGAGATGATTACTAAATTATCCACTATGTACAAGTATGTAAACATCATGTGGTGAAGAAATGTTTTAGTTGTTATAATCAATGTCTTGGCCAATATCGTGCCACTTCTTTAAACAGGGATTATTTTAAGGATTTTTTAAATATTTCTAAGGTTTTACAATTTCTGTCTTTACAAGGTAGATGATTCCAAAGGGAATGCCATTTTCTGGAAAATGCCTTCTCAACTATGACTTGTTTGAATGTAGGCCTGGAGACTGTTAATCTGCTGCCTTGGCTGCTTCTATTACTCAACACTTTCCCCATGTCTAGAATAATCTCTTGCTAGCTATAAAAGAGAGTGATGTCTTGAGGATTTGGTAGGTGCTCTATAAACTCATTTTGGTCTTGCCCTCCTGGAAACAGAAGTTGTTATATGAGTGTGATTATGGCCCATGGACTCAATGAAATCTGTGATCTCTTAGGTTGGTGAAATTCTTAGCAGTCAGGGATTATAACTCTGATCTGTTGCTCTACAGTATAATGTTTACTTGACTGTGGCAGAAGTTGACCATTACCCAAGATAGCAGTGCATGTTTGCTATTCATCCATAAGGCCAAGTGCCCTTGCTATATTAACAAGTACTAGAGGTTGGAGTAAAACTTTATATTGCTGGTTCTTTGCACTTAAATGTTGATTGCAGCAGTGTAGGCATTAAAGCCTATAACCTCTGTCCATTACAGTAGGTTTATGGTGAAAGGCTTCTTTGGTTGTTGATTTCTTTTGATCGTACATCATGTTAAAGTTTTTTGAAAAAATGGTTAATTAAAAAACTGCTTACATTTTGATGCAACTGATTTGCATGTTTAAATACATATGGGAGCTATATTTAACAGACTTCACGACTAGATTGTATGGTACTGTGTTGTGATTTGAGGTTTCATTAACCAGAATTGTCTTGATATTTAGAATTCTCAAATGTCCAGCTTGCTCCTGGGCAAACACTACTCACAATTTATTTATTTAACATTTACACTACTCACAATTTATTTATTTAACATTTGATTACCAGGTATGTCAGACTGGGACAGAGCCCATTTTCAGTGGAGGCCTGGGGAGAAATGCTCCAGATGCATCCCTTTGGAAAGTGGGAGGAAACTGGAGCACCTGGAGGAAAGCCATGTAAATGCAGGGAGGACATAAAGTCTCTGCACAGAAGGCACCCTGCCAAGAATTGAACAGGGGAACCTCTTGCTGTGAGGTGACAACGCTAACCGCTGTACCACGATGCCACCTCATAAGCAGTGAGGCCCACATGTTTACATATCTTCATTCAGATAATGCCATATCAATACATCTTCAAGAGTTTTACAGAACTTTTTTTTTTATGTTCTAACTGTTTTTAGCTTTTTAAGTGATTATGTGTTTCAGCTGTTCCTGATTAATTGTTCATAAGGTATATTGCAAGAATTAAAAAAAAAGGAGGTCTAAGGTTATTTTAGTCGTTTTAGATTGTGTAAACTCTTATTGGCAAAATTAACAAACCAGTTTTTATTTTACATTAATAGTGCAAAATAAAAGCGTTGTCACCTCACAGTAAGACGCTGACCGGTTCGACTCTCAGCTAGAGCGTCTTCTGCGTGGAGACATGCGTGAATGGGCGTACCTTCATTGAAGGTTGTGCATTAGGGCTGGCCAGTCAGCAAGTAAAAATCACCTGCCAATCATTAGCGGACCGGAGTTTCACTGTGGTGACCCCTAACCGGGAAAAGCCGAACAACAACAACAACAAGTGCAAAATAATGAAATTCAATGTGTGGTTTCTTAGAGAAATAGTAAGTCTGTGTTCAGTGCTTAAACATATTTGCAGGTATATGCAACTACAGGCATCATGTTTAAATTGCTGGATGTTTGCCCAGTTTGGCACTTTCCATCCTTTTCACTGTATCATCAGTTATAAATATGTAGTTCTAGTTATTACAAAGTTATGTGCGCACATTCAGGGCTAGAACTCACAACATCTCAGACCACCATACCAGATGTGCGCACATTCAGGGCTAGAACTCACAACATCTCAGACCACCATACCAGATGTGCGCACATTTAGGGCTAGAACTCACAACATCTCAGACCGCCATACGAGAGGATAACATGGTTACTTTTCCTCTAATGGTGATGTTACAGACAAATTCAGCTTGGATGTTTCATGTGAATAAACAGACTGGGAAAATCAATAGGACCTTTCTCACTTCTGTTATATAGAAATAGTTCTTAAAAGAGACCTATGGCATTTTTTCTCTCTCATCCACAGACTGACAGATAGTGTTTACAATTTTAAAAGCTAGCAAAGTTCATTGACAGATAAAGAGAGACAGAATAATAAAAAAATATATTGAAGTGATATAAAACAAAATGAATTTATGACTTTTTAAATGGGATTAATGAGTATTAAGCATAACATTCAGCAAAGAAACAATACATTTACTAAAACTGTTATAACATGTTAATATTTTATTTTAAATCACATCACACTATGTCATTCCAGTAGATTAGTTATATTAACTTGCTTGTTAGAAGAAGCATAAACTATGTTTTTTTTTAGTCTGTACAGTTACAAGTGTGAGTTTATGACTCAATGAACAGTTTTATAAATGTCATTACATTTAATAGCATGTTTATATACATTCTCATCTACATAGGTGAGCTTCTTTAGGTGGAAGCATTATAGCCATAAACCAAGAAAACATGAACATAGAGTTATAGTTCTCAAGTATAAAACAGTAAAGACACAAAAGTGGGTACGGCAGATCTCTCCAAGTAGAACCAAGAACCGAAAACACTGAGAAATCCCTTTAAAAAACATGATGAGGAAATTCAACATAACCCACCATGAACTAAATATATATTAGTGTCCAATAACAATGGTAAAAACTGTAATAGTCTTTATAAAAAACACACAGTTAAGCACTTTTGTCCTGACCACATCCAGGAAAAGACCATTACAGTTGCCACCATTCTCACTTTTCAGATATTGGACGCATACATATTTGGTTCATGGTCATTCACATTGAGCTTTTTCAGCATGTTTTTGAAGGCATTTCTCAGTGTTTTTGGTTCATAGATTTCAAGTATGTCATTCAAGTATGACAAAAACAGGGCCAAAATAAAATAAATATTCATTTCATAGCAGAGAAGGCACGAGCAGTCAGACAACTGTGTACATACTGAAGCTCTGTAATATACTGTATATTGATTTGTGAAAGAGTTCATCAATTAGGCCGTAGAAGAGATGCAGAGTAGATACTGCATTATGTTGTTACTACTGTATACATGCAAGGATTATACATTATAGATGGCTGTTTGAAGTGGGATATAAATAAAATAAGTATATATATGTCTATATATTTATAATTATATACATAACTGTTGACTACGATGATTGCTGACATATTGTCTATCATAAAAATTACATTGGACATGCCATCTATGAACAACACAAAACATCAGTACTGTGCAAATGAATGAAATTAATACAGACAAATGATACACAACAGCCAAATGCAGTATTTTACCATTAGTGGGGCACAACTAGAGACTAACACACAATCTCAAACAAGGTATCGGGTAAACTAAGTAGGAACCATCTGCTATAATACTATTGTCTGACAACTCATGCCTGTGTCATACAGCTTAACACATAAACATAACATAACCATTACATATGAACATAGGGACTCTACCCCTTCTTGACATGGAGAGGCTCACCACCACACCTAGTTACTTATATGTATTATCTCCTTGGTCACACAACCATGACTGCAGTGAATTCAGAACTAAATTAGTAAAGTCAATAAAATGCAAGTCATTATGAAAACACTCAGTATACTGTGATATTAAGGAGATGTGTTATTTAGGCATTTCTAACTCATTATACAATGGATGCTAATTTATATTCTAAAATGTGAATGCTGATTGGACATAACCATCAGTGTCTCACAATAAATCCCAGGTTGTTTACATATGAAAGCTAATTTATACTCAAAAGTATGAATGCTGATTGGGCATATCAATCAGCACAGCCATAGTAACACTGGCATACACGCCTGTGCTGCTAACAAAAGAAAACAAAAATAAATAGTTGCAATTTTCTTCCAGCCACTACTAGAAAAGCAACTCATTTTGTTGAAAGTTATATATGGCCTTTTCCCCACTGTAGTGCGATCCTGGAGTTAGTATATAAAGTAAGGGGGGATGTGGGGGGCACAGCCCCCACCTATTTTAAATGTTTAAAAATATAGATATGGATACTTACAAGCCCAATGAATAACTCTTTCCAGAAGACAATATATAACCAAACTATGTGGGGGGCTATGCCCCCACACCCCCTTACTTTATATACTAACTCCAGGATCGCACTACAGTGGGGAAAAGGCCATATATAACTTTCAACAAAATGAGTTTCAGTGAAATGAGTTTTCAGTGAATTGTGAGCAGGAAATTGAATTTCAGTGAAATCAGCTTTCACGGAAATAAAGTAGACCCATATATATATATATATATATATATATATATATATATATATATATATACATACACACACACACACACACACATATATATATATATATATATATATATATATATATATATACATATGTGTGTGTGTGTGTGTGTGTGTGTGTGTGTGTGTGTGTGTGTGTGTGTGTGTGTATAAAATATATACTGCAGACACTTCATCTGCATGACAATCACATCTTATGTTCATTTAACTACTATTCCAGTATCATGAACCTGGAAATAAAATTCTGTTTGAACTTTAACCCTTTAAGATTTCACTGTTAGTCAAAATAATAGATGTTACTTACACCCAGAATATAACTACAGCTCTGGCTCTGTGACTTCTCTAAGAAATGTCCTCAGTTACACAATTAGAAGCAGTGAAAAAAATTAAGTAGCATTCCTGAATACAATGGCATTATTTAAAATTAAAAATATTTATTTTTTTTAAATAATAATACCATTGTATAATAAAAATAAATCATGGCTGGGATTCAGAAAAAAAAATCCTTGCCACTGCTATTTGGGCAATACTATTGTACAAAATAGTATGGTAATGATATTCTGTGATTCAGATACATGATAAAGCCTCACTGAGCACCATTGCATTAGCAGCTCATTATCATGTCTGTGAATCAAATGCTAGCATGGTTAGAACTAACTGCAGTAGTAGACATACAATAGGTGTATTGGGCACTCTAAATTGGCCATAGGTGTGCATGTGTCTGTGTGTGTCTCTCTCTGTGTGTGTATGGGGAAAAAAGGGGTTGTGGATGGATGGACCAAAATAAATGAGTATGGATGAACAACTGCATTGATGCATTGATATAATGCAGCAAAAACAACATTCAACCACATATATCTTGAATACACAAATGAAACTCTATATTTAAATTAGTATTATCGGCTTCCATTTCCATCAGGGCCAAAGCTATCACAGAGAGGTAGTACTTAAACTAATCGGAAGTATTAGCTATCAGTGCCTTCATTTGCCATTAGATTATGGGTCGGTATTTCATATTTACAACGGTGTTTGAACTTTATCAACGTGTCTATAGTTTGAAGCCCCTACTTTAATTCTGATCTTTATTTTGGATGTTTACAAAGTGTTTCTTTGAACTGTGGGAAGCTTCGTGCATTTTGTTTTAGGTGCTTAAGTTGCTACTTGCAAAAAGGTTATTGAAAAGGATCTATTTCCTTTATTTGTTTTTGTTCTTGATATTGAGCAGTTTACTAAACATTACTGGTTTAAATATACTGTGTAGCATGGTTATGGTATGTGCAGTTTGCTAGCAAATATTGATCACTATTCCACAAATATGATTTTAAGTAACAGTTGGCATAATAACGTGGCTGTACGTTCTAGATGGAATTTGTAGAACATTAGTGTGGTGCACTGAGCAAAATAGAATTGATAGTGGCCACTGTGAGTGGTTCAAAGTCATAGATAAAGCCATGCAGTGGTCAATATAGCACAGTATGCAATCCATAATTACATGTAAATGAAGACCACTATGCAAATGAGCCATACGGAATATGCAAATGAAGGAACCCAAAATCAGGGATAGGTTCATAGACATAAAAATATGGTGATATGTGGTGATACTTACCCATTTTAAATGTCAAGATTTGTGGTGCACATTATAGGAGCCATGCTAGTAATTTTGGCAGCAGGAGGGAGCCCAGCAGCATGATTTGTGAGCTGCTGTCAGAGCTAGAACTTGCAGTGCTGCATGTTGCACCCACCCTCACCAATGGAGTTAGTACATAAGTCACTTCACCTATCACTAGTTGACAGACCAAGAGATGGTGGACCATTTTCAAATGGACAGTGACAACCATGATAAAAGCCAACACCATGCACGCCTTTGTATGATAGCCCAATTTTCTGTGTTTCTGGGCATCGCAGGTTGTATCCATGTTGCTCTCAATTCCCCACCAATTCCAGATGACCAAAGATGCACAAAAAGAGCTTTCACTCCTTGATCTGCTGGGTGATCTGTTATGTCAAGGGTATTATTTAAAATGTTTCTGTGTACCACCTAGGCGGTATACATAATTAGCATATATATATATATATATATATATATATATATATATATATATACACATGTATATATATATATATATATATATATATATATATATATATATATATATATATATATATGGCACATGTTAGAGTTATTCCAGAGCTTCTTTTAGGGGACTTTTCACAGGATAAGCTGGTTAGTAAGAAAATACAGATGACAGATAGGCCTACTCACACAGCTACTCTTCATGTTAGCATTAGGCCATATACAGTGCTCTGTTTGTTGTGTCCCCTTACAACACTCACTACCTTCTACACAGGTACTATAGAAAGCATCCTGACGAACAACCTTATAGTATGGTATGGAAGTTGCTGTACTTTTGAGTGCAAATCTCTCCAGAGTGATGAAGACAGCCGAGAGGATCATCAAGACCACCTTACCACCTATCCATGCCTTGTACTTATCCATATGTCCAAACAGGGCTAGAAGAATAATTAAAGACTGCACTCATATGGCTTGCAGACTGTTACTGCATCTATCATCCGGAAACTGCTTCCGAAGCATATGTTGTAGAACTATGAGATTCAGGAACAACTTCTTCCCTAATGTCATCAGGCTGCTGAACTCTAGTAATCACTATGCTCCATGATGGCCATTTGGGTCAGTAGAAACTGCAAAAGCTTTTCTAAAATTGTGCATTAACCTGGTTATCAGTCTCATCTAATACTTTGTGCAATATCCACTACGACTGTAACTTATAGGCCATCTAGAGCAATAGAAATGCAGTAAAATATCTCTTCTTTCAGTGCAATACATGTTGTGAATTCGTAAATCAACCATAGTGCAATACTCTAAGGACCATAGTGCAATACTCTAATGTTTACAGTGCAATACTCAAATGTCTTTTCTGTGCAAGGATCAATCCAGTGTCTTAACCAAGAACCTGTGCAATACTAAAGTCTCATGCAAGTAACTGTTCACTTCCAAAAGTGTTAAAATGTGTTTCTAATTATGTGCAATATTAGTCTGTCTACCTGCATGTCCATGGTGTAATACCTAGGTGTTATATGTGTAAATGTCTGTGAAAATAGTCTATATGTTATCTGCACATTGAGCCCGGAGGCACGGAATTTCATTCAGTTTTTGCACTTGCGTGATTTCTGAATGACAATAAAGTTTACTTTGACTTGTCTTGATTTGACAACCTTTGTTGATGACCCTCATGCACAAAATTTAGACCATACTAAAGCTCATGCTGAAACCAGAAACATACCAGAGCAGGTATTCATACTACTGAAGGAACACACTCAGTGTTTAGACACCTCTGGTGGGGCACTGTAATATAATCCAGACATCTGTAGCAAGTTTATTGTGAGTCATATGTTCCAGAACAAATGAAACAAATGAAACAGTAAGTGAATATCATGGCAGGACCTGCTATGCAAATCACAGCAGCAGAATGGCAGGGTGGAGAATGAGAGGAGGAACATGCAGCAGCAGTGATACAGGCAAAGCAGACAGGAGGAGGAGTATGCAGCGACGACACAGTCAACGCAGACAGGAATAATAATGGCAGCACTGGCAAACAGATGACATCTGGTTCACAACTATGAGCAATAACAGCATAAAATAAAATGATCCATGCAGTTTCGTGCACAGGCTATGCAGGGCAGTGCATGGACATTCGTTCCTGTACATCAGACATAACCATACTCCCATAGTTCATGTAATAGAGCACAATCATCATCATCTCTTACCCAGGTGAACTGAACAGAGTGACAGCTGACTACAGGACAGTACTGTGGGGTAGGCTCACTGGAGATGGGAGGCTGTATGAAGTCAGACTTCACATCCTCCAGGGATGGGATTGAGCTGCTATGACATGACCATATCCACTATCCACTGCATTAGCAAGTTGACATCTGGTTCACTGTAGTTAAAGAGAAGGACTATGGACTATATGTATGCACCCTCAGAGGACATTCCAAGTCCTGAGCCTGAGAAGCATCACTGTCTATTACCTGGATGACAGCCATGAGCGGTGATGCCAGGCTGTCTCTCTGCAGATGACACTGATGTCATTTCACCAACAGTCTGTGCAGAATGATGCTGATGGTCTGTGCCTGACAACCACATATGCATAGCTTCCCACTTCCACAGACTGCACGGCCTATGGAAGCAGGCAGGATTTTGGTTGCAGTTTCTCTTATGGATACATCTATGGTGGCATCATTGACTACTAGCGACCCAAATAGCATTGTTTTCTTCAAGTCCCTATATGCAAATGACAAAGAACATCAATTATTTTACCATCTTGAAAAATAAAACAAAAACAACTTCAGTTTAAATAATTATAACAAATTAGATATAATATAAAAACATTGGCTTAGAACCTATACAAGGTATATGACAGTCATTTAATATTTAGAGAAATTTTAGACAGTCTGTAGCGAAATTAAAGGAAAGTTAGTCTAATACAAATAGGAATTGTAATATGAAGTGATTGAAAAACAGGCTTATGGTATATTTAGAGAGAAAGCCAGAGAAGACAATTGATAGCAGTAAGGAAGTAAGTAAAGATAGATAGCAGTAAGGAAGTAAGTAAAGAAGGAAAAGGAAGGGGGTATAAGGAATGAAAAAGTACTTGTTCACATTTAGGGATATAGGTTATCCTGGTTTTGAGCAAACACAGAGCCAAGTTTTAGCTAGGAAGTGTTTCAGAGCATACCTCTCAACCTCTTAAAGTAAGACATCTGAACAAAGCCATAAAAAAGTGATGCAAATAGGGACAATTTTGAAATATTGCTCTTACAAACTTAGAACGTTGACAGAATAACAGGTTTTGCATTAGCATGGATTTTCTGAAGGGTATGAAGTCTAAAACTCAAATGTCTGTCATTCTTTTCTTACTTCAGTCTTTAATGCTTTGCCACTAATTTACCAGAAACCATAATCTTATGAAAAGCAGACCAAAAGTATGAGGCAAAAATCTGTACAGTTGAGAGGTATGTTTCAGAGTGATTTTGAAAGATGAAGGTTGGGTATAGAACTGATGGATACAGGTAAGCAAACTTGTACCAGTATTAACAATGCCCAGAAGATTTGTTAGGTTTGTACACAGGCATGAGTTTTGCTCACTTGATCACAATGACCATTTGGGAACATAGTTGTGTAGAATGTTGTTTTTAGTTTTTCACTCCTTTTGGAAGGATCTTGTTGTCACCTTGGTGCTAAATAGCCTTTAGTGAAGGGAGTTCTGTGACACCTTGTTTCTGTCTGGAGACAGACTAGGAGTTAATTACTAGTTATGACTCATATGGCCTTTGTTTTATTAGTACTCTTTCTATTTCTTATTTTAATGTGGATTGAAAAAAAATGACATGTTACATCTGGATAGCTTTTAGTTGTAGGCTAGGCTCATTACTATGTATGAGGTTGTCAATCACAATTTATGATGCTTTGTGCTTTTTATGTATATATTACTTTTCCATGGTTAAAGCTGTCATTGAAGAGTTGATCTGATGAAGTCCAGTTGCTGGATGAAAGTGATTATCATAAATTAAAGATGAGTTATTCTGGTGACTAAGCTTGTTTGAGTTTATTTCTTTTGTACTTTCATAGAAGAGAAATTAACATCTGACATTTTGGACTGTTTATTACTGTTACTTCATAATGTAATGTTTAAGTATTTTTATTTTTCACTTTTCCCGAATAATTAGGAAGTAAAGTCAGTCCTGTGTGTTAATGCTGCAGACAGGTACCTCCTCATGTCTCTGTCATGCACCTAGATACCAGATTACTGTGCAGTTAGTGCATTTCCTCTCACAAGTTATGGCGTACACTCAGCATTTCCACAATGCTGAATGTAGCAGCCATATGTGCCTGGATCACTGACCTCCGCATCCACTGGTTGATTCCACATGTCATAATACTATCAGGGACAGCCATGAAGTCATGGTAGTGTCCCATTTCACTGCTTCTTTCCCCCATAGTCAATATGCCCACATCAGGGGAGTTTTGTGTGTTGGATGCTGCATGGGTTGGGAACACAGGCTGAGTCTGTGTGGGGCTCTCTGGTGCAGTATGCCTGTCATACAGTGCTGCAGACAATTTCAATGTGTCAGTAAACCACGTAACTTGCATGTTGCCATCAGCAGCAGCAGCCACATGTACCCTGCTTATGCCAGCCACATTTTGTCTTATTTTACTGAAAACCCCACTGTTTGAACTTGTAAAAGAATGAAAACACATCATCATTGTCAGACCGCACATACATCCATGTGGTATACATAATGGTACACATGGAAACAGTGCTACTCAATATGCTGAAAGACCTACCTTGTTGTGCAGGATGTTGCATTTGCAATCCAGAGGTGCTGGAAAGATTGCAGGTGGGCCTTAGTCAACCTCTTTCTTCAGTCATGCATTTCTTTCATGCATTGCTTTGTGATGTAGTCTTTTGTGATAGACATAACTAACCTGGTGGTTCCCCTGCTGGCACATGGGTGGTTGATATGAGATCTGCCCCCATATTCAAGTCACACCCCCAGGTATGAGCAGCAGAATCCATGGCCAGCAGAGAGCATCAGAAAGTTCTCAGTTTCTACTAGCTGCTTCAATGTTGTCGGTCCACCTCCTGTGGTTGGCCTATCTGCCTCAATGTCCTGTGTGTTTTCCTTTGCAATTAAGTATAGTAATGATATCCCTACATTGCCCCTGCTGTAGGGACCTAAAATAGCTGCTCACAGCATTGACACATTGCCTTAGTCCTTGTCAAATCTAGTCCTGGTAGTACTTCTTTGCAACAGCAGTATTGATCAGAAGCTACATGAATGTGTGGAGGGCCTTCAGTAAAAGTGCATTCTGTTGGTTAATGAAATTTTAAAGGCATCGCCTACCTTTGTTGGCATATCAGTTCCAGACCTATACACCTAAGGATGAACTATATAATTCAGTGGGTGTATATACTGTGATATGCTCATATTTGTAACCATGACCTCCCCCCTGAAATGTCTAATGACACTGTTATTGGTAATTTGATAGCATAGTCCATTATGAACAATATGTGCTGATACTTATTTGTAGATTTTACTAATGGCCTTACAATGTCCATAGCAATATGCACATATAGTACCTCTATGATCAATAGCATCAGGGAGCTTTTATATCCAGAATGGGTTGCAGTTTCCAGGCATCCTGGACTAGTAGTATAAAGATTTATATCTCTTTTGTTCTACTAGGTCAGTAAAATCTGGCTAAAATGCTTGCTATAGTTTTGTCCTTCCCCAAGTGACCTCCCACCATTTGACTATGGGTAGCCTCATTACTGGTGACCCATTATGTTTTTCTACTACTAACTGATGCAGAATTTCTTCCCTTTCTTTACTTGCTCTATATAAGGTATAATCATTTAGGTAAAATAGAGATAAGAAGAAATGGGGACATCTTGATCACTTTCCTTCTGTTTACCCTTGGTTATATTCTCTCCTTCCGTACTTAAAGTGTAATTTTCCCCATTTGTACTTTTCTTTCTTCAGTAACTTGCCCTAGCGTGGAAGGTTTAG
The DNA here is from genome assembly GCF_019279795.1 of Protopterus annectens. Classification (NCBI taxonomy): domain Eukaryota; kingdom Metazoa; phylum Chordata; order Ceratodontiformes; family Protopteridae; genus Protopterus; species Protopterus annectens. Next base: position 747,730,250 of record NC_056748.1, read on the forward strand.
CTTTTTCACAAAACCTTGTGACACCACAGTATTTACTGTGTTTTTCCCTGGAAGGTATATTCTACTCAAAATCACATTTTGCTTTACTGTCTTTCCTATTAGTACAAGGCTCTTACATGCTCTGTTTTCTGCTTTACTGTATCTACTTTAACATGAGTGGACACCACCCTCTGACTTTCTTTTCCTGCTGTATGTTGCTTCCCTCTGCAAAGGATATCTCAGGAAAAAAAATGTCAGTTTTCATTCTTTCTTGTCTTACAGACACCTATTAGAGAGAGTTTATTTTTTTCCAAGTTTTCTGTTTGACACTAGCAGAAATAGGACTGGAACTCTGCATTCTCTTGCTTAATTCACCTTTAGTATTCATTTTGTTCTGATGGTCCTCATTTAGGTGGCCCACTTCAATTTTTGCCAGTTTGTTTGCTAATGCTGTACCAATTTTTATTTTAAGATCCTGTATGAGATTATTTTCAGTTTCATTACTGACATCTGTTATAATTTTGGATTTCTGGTAGTCTATCATCGGGACATGTTTTTAATCAGTGGCAAGATTTTCTTCTTACTATATAACCATAATAGATTCTAGCTCATTTTGTTACTTGTGTACAAACTCTCTTTTTCTGATTTTAGTTCTGCTTAGATCTCCTTCTATTATGATAATGAATGGGTGCATTAAGCTGCTCCCAAACCTTTCCTTTTAAGTGAGTCAGCTTGCCACACTGTGTCTATAGATTCATTCTCCTCCTGTGTTTTCCATAGTGCTTTAAAATGGGGAAAAATGTTCATATTGCATCTTGGGGCAAGTCAGGAGTTGCAGTCACAAGATGAAACAGTTTTTCTAACTGTCTGAAATTCTACATTGGTAAGGAATACTGTTTTCGGTCAGCCAGTTAACTTTATATATTGGTTCTTACTAATTTCATGCTTACAAACCAGTGGATCATGCTTCCAGAATAAAGCAGAGCTTAAACTTCCCGTCCTTTTAAAAACTACAGTACATTTCATTAATTTAGTTATAACACAATGGCATCATGTAGATCCAGCTATTCTAGCAATAGTTCTGTCATCATACTCTAAAGGAATAGCTTCATTTAAAACTGCACTTCAGATTTTGCATTTCCACTGGTAGTGTTTTTTTCAGTATTAGAAGCACAGAACTTAGCAATTTAATGTCTCCTGCCACATTTAAATCCAATTAATAAATGAACTCAGTGTTTGCAGTTCTTTGCTTCCCAGGCTTTGATAGTTCTTACCCCAGATTAGGTTTAGAGGCAGGCAATTCAGTGCTAAACATTTTGTCATTAACTAATAAATCCAGCCAACCATCTATAACCCCTTTTTCCTCATTTTTGCATATGGTGTCAGGATGTCACTTCAGCAGTGACTATCATCTAGAGTCAAGGTTTACACCACCAGGTGGCCAGCCCTACCACAGTAGTTCTTCCATAGCACACACTCACATCCACACTCACACCTATGGCCAATTTATAGTGCCACTCTACCTACTGCATATCACTGGAATATGGAGGGAGACCAGAGCACCTGGAGGAACCCATCTGAACACAGGGAGGACATGCAGACTCCACACTTTCAACTAATAAATATTCTACTAAAAACAGAGTTCTTGGGATCACTTTGCTGTACACCTTTTCTTATGTCACTAGGCAATGCTCTTTTAAATGTATCTACTAATAATATTTCTTAAACATTTTCACATTGCTGTTGCTATCAGGCTTTGGTCAAAGCTGTAAAATATGTTTTAAATTACGATGCTGTGTCCTTACTGGTTTATGCCTATTAAAACTCCATTTGTAAAATGTTATTGCTTGTACTTCAAGGGTTATATCAGTCTTGGCCAAATGTTCTTCCTTCAGTTTGTCATAGCCCAATCAGTTCCTTCCATGCCATACATGTTTTCAGTGCCTGTCCTGTCTACTAAAATGACATGATTTTTCCCTGTCTACTTGGGCCCAGTGGCATTGTGCTTAAAAGCCATCAAGTAAAATTCCAGATCATTCTCTCTGGTTAGTTTATTCAGAATATGTCTAGTCTTGGATTTGGCAGCTACACTGGCTAGTACAAAGCAGCTTTTGCTGTGGTTGCACTTGTTTCTGGTCATTTCCCACTTGCAAAGTCACACATCTTTCAATGTTTTATCTGTGGTTGGGTCACCAGGAAACTGTGCCAGGAAGGCAACAGTTACAATACTGTAAGATATTAGTAGCCCAAATCTGATTTGTAAATAACAGTGGTTCTGCAAGAATATGAAAAATGACAAGTCTCAGGTCAGCTGCTCATACACGTGCCAGAAGTGTAAGTCAACACTGGATGCAGGGCTTTGATCAGACATTCGTTTTTCATAAAGTTATGGGAAAATAAAAATTAATGGTCCACTGGCCTCAAAACAAAATGAACATTTTTTATTAAATAGCATTATTGTCTCTCATAGCTTTTCCAGTCACTCCTGGCTACTTCCTTTCATATCAATATAATTGGGAATCAGTGTCTTGTTAAGCTGAATAAAACATACCATTTGCATGCCTAATTATTGTGAGAATATTTAGACAGTCCACACTGCAACACACTTAAAGGTATATTATAAGTTTTCTCTATTCAACATTTCTCAGCCCTAATAAATTAGATCTAGACACCCAGTTTATTACATTCCTTCTAGACAGATATTCTATATTTCTTCAGTAATGAACAACAGTCCCATTTTCATATGAGTTTTTTTATTACAACAAAGCTATGAAGAACATAATAGCAAACATTTAAATAGTCCAAGTCCAGGATTCTGAAATGCCACACACATTCATGATTTCAGTTAGTTTTTTTATCTGGGAATTGTAGGAAGGTAGTCTAGAATAGACTTCAAGTTATGAATTAACTCTGACTCTGTCATTGTTCATGTTGGTGAGAATGACTTGAGATGTACCTCCCTAGACTATATAAAGAGAGACATAATTGAGCTGTCAGAATATGTGTCCCAATCAGGTATGACCCTAGCCCTAAGCAGCATCCTACCTTCACCAAGAATGATACCACAATACCAACAAAAAATACTTGACTTCAACAACTGGCTTAGTTTTTGGTGTCATTACAAGGGAATCCAGTATCTGTCTGCCTGAGATGACATGGTTGACAGGCCTCAACACTTTCCCAGAGATGGCCTCCACTTGTCACCCCTGGGATTCAGGATTCTGGCCAAGGCTCTTGCCTCCCCCATTGTACCTTTTTAAGGCAATGTCCCACAGACAAATTGTCCAGCATAAAAGATCTGTCAGAAAGCAAACTGAAGGTCATGCTGCTTAACACTAGGAGCCTTAACCTGAAAATGCACTCACTGGAGGCTCTCCTAGCACTGGAAGATGCAAACATCTGTGCAGTCACAGAAACTTGTTTCAAGGCTGCAGAGGGGACCCCTGCCTTACCAAGCTATACCTCATTCCATGCATTCCAACCCCAAAATGAGGTCAGTAAGACTAAGGGTGGTGGAGTTTCTATTTTCATTAAAGACAAGCACACCTCCAGAATGGTTTGTGAGCATGATGCACTACAACTTCTCCAGGAGCAATGGGCAATTGGCAAGACACCCATCCAAGTTATAGCCAGCTATAGACCCCCCCCCCTCCATGACTCAGAGCACCCAGTCCTCCTACCTGGACCTACTTGAGTCCATCAAGGTCGCCCCTAACACCCTGATCCTTGGTGACTTCAACTACCCCACCATAAACTGGGTGAACTATTCATGCTCTAATGCACTCACGCAACAATTCCTTGACTACATCAGTTCTAACACACTAGACCAGCTTGTCTCATCTCCCACAAGGGGAGATGGCATTCTAGACTTGGTTCTCACCAACATGGGCAACATCTGCACCACCCCCATAGTAAGTTCTTCCCTGGTGAGATCAGACAATCAGTCTGTCTCATTCAAAGTGTTTATCCTGTCCAACCCCCCCCCCCCTACCATAACCAGACTAAAAAACTTCTCAAAAACTGACTACAACCTCTAAGGGAGGGTATCAGTAGCTTCACACCACCGCCCCCCTCAGAGGATGCAGACAAATATGCTGAACAGTATGTCAGTGCAGAATACAAGCACCTGTACAACTGCATGCACTCAGCCATACCCAACAGAACTAAAACCTGCTCCTCAAGGAAACATAAACCTATGTGGTGGACATCCTCTATCAATACCCTTTACAACAAAAGGAAGAAACTGTTGTCCAATGGTAAAAAGGCACAAATTCCCAATTGAAAAAACTCTCTCCTTAGCCTCAGAAAGCAAATTAGATCACTAGTGAAAACCTCCAAATCCAGTTATAAAATGAAACTAGCCTCTGAAACAAAGGCTAACCACAAAGTCTTTTTCAATTACATCAGAAACCTCCATGGCAAAGCCCAGGTTTGTTCCAAATTAGTTCTTAACAGTACCACTTACACTGATCCTGTTGACTTAGCCAACCTGCTAGCAGATAGGTTCAGTGCAAACTTTACTCCCTGTCTCCCCCCAAAGGCCCATTTGACATCCCAGATACTTGCCCCACACCTCACATCTCCATAGATCAAGTGTTAAAGGCCCTCTCCAAGGCAAAGAACACAGCTTCCATGGGATCTGATAGTATCCAAGGCTATATTCTGCAACATCTTCAGCAAGAACTAGCCTCACCATTGAGCACCCTATTCAACCATATCCTAAGTACAGGCTTCATTCCAGCAGAGTTGAGAACTGCCATTGTCATCCCTTTGCACAAGGGTGGTGCCACTACTGACCCTGGAAACTATTACCCCATTAGCTTGACAAGTCTGATCTGTAAGGTCATGGAGCATATTATTATGGACTTCATAAACAAGGACCTAGGCAATCTCCAAGCACTTGACCCAACCCAGTTCAGATTCGTCAAGAGCAGATCTTGCCTGTTGAACCTGGTTGATTTTTTTGAGACTGTCACCAATGCAATGGATGAGGGAAAGTCAGTACTTACAGCTTACCTTGACTTGGCCAAAGCCTTTGACACAATCCCCAACTTAGGCATCATCGAAAAGCTAACACAACTTGGCATAAATCCCTGTCTCATCAGGAGGGTGGCCAACTGGCTCACTGATAGGACCCACAAGGTTAAAATAGGTGCCACCACCTCTGATAGCAGGCCTGTCACTAGTGGTGTCCCCCAGGGATCTGTCCTGGGACACCTATTGTTTGATCATCTACATCTCAGAGGTCCAGACAAAGACAAAAGGCCTGTGGCTGACCAAGTTTGCAAACGACTGTAAGTTGGGTGCTGTCACTGACTCCACAAATGATGTTAACATACTTCAAGAGGGTCTCACAGCAACAAATGACTGGTTCCAGTTATGGCCTTAAGTTAAATGCAAAAAAAATGTATTATCATACCATTTGGCAAAAACATGGTCACTACTGATTACCACATTAGCAGCAACCCTGTAAGCACACAACCTGTAGTGAGAGACCTGGGTACACAAGTTAACAACAATCTCACATTTGACCATCATGTAGTGGCAGTGGTCAGAAAAGCCTTTTAATTGGTTCATCTCATAAGTAAAGGGATTGCATCCAGAAAAAAGGAGGTTATTACCTCTCTGTACTCCTCCCTCATTAGGCCAATAATTGAGAACAACACCCCATTTGATATGTACCTCTCCAAACACTTGCACCAACTGAAAAGGCCACAGAAGTATCTCATAAAGAGAACCCATGGCCTCCAACACCTGTCCTATGTGGTAGCCTTGTATCACTATCACTATCACTCTACTCTGTATCATACAGATGGCTTAGAAGTGATCTGTGTCTCACCTACAAGGCAATCTCAGACCCTGCTCTACTAGAGATGCTCCATATCCATAAGTCTAACTCCTCGCGTAGTACCCAATCGAAAGGCTTAAATCTAATATGTGACATTAACAAAACCTGCTGGAGAGGCAGGTTTGTCTACCAGAGACTGCCCCTCTCTGGAATAGACCCCCCCACCCATACACATCAAACAAAGTACGTCGCTGACCCTCTTCAAGCTCAACCTTGATGAGTGGATGGGTAACCAGAAATTTGTCCCAGGGGTTCCAGCTGTGTCCCTCATTGACAGGGGTGACAGATGCTGATTGAGGTTTATTTTTTGAGGATGAACTCTTGGCTAGGTCTGTAAGGGTCCCAGAGCCATTAGCCTAATAACCTCCTATGATCCTATTAACAAAAAAAATGTTAAATAAATTCAGATATCTAGCAGTAGCAGTTGTTACGGTTGACATTTTATAATCTAGTTGACTCTGCTGCATTAGGAAGACATATTATATTATTCTATGCTCTAGTCCTTTCAGATGAAATAAATTATTTTTCTCTCATTTTTCTGATCTCTTTTCATAAGATAAAATTGTGTGTTTCTCAGTATTACTAGTTAATGCACCTACTAGCACCCGAATGTTTATTTCCTTCTTCCAACTTAAGTTTTATGCCTTCAGTTTTTAATGTATAGCCTTTGCTAATCTGTAACCTGTATTTTCTTGTTCAGTGCCAAAGAAAACTTCAAGGTCTGTCTTATGATTCACATTTCATGGGTTTTCTACCTCCCACATGGTGATGTTCACTATACCAAGCTATTCTTTGTAGCACCCCATTAACTCATTTTGGTTAAACTAATTTTGTCTGGTTTCTGTCCCTCCATAGCTGGTGACTGTAGAACTGTGTAATGAGTTCTATACAATTCTGTTTACTCTTCGTAGCAGAGGTGCAGAGATGTGCTTGTTATTGAAATATCCCTTTATTGTGGTTCTTTGCTCCCATTCACCTTTTCTTTGCTTTTAAAAGTACCCTTTAATTTTCTTGTTAAAGAGAAACATTTTCACTTTCACCTGTAAAACTCATAAAGTGCTTGTATTATACTCCAATTTCCATACTACAAATCTGTATATTTGTACCACACAATACTGATTTCTTACACGCAATTTTTTGGCAAATTTATATTAGATGCTACCTAGGCCAAGGCTGTAATCAAGATTACCATATTGCTAAATGGCCGGGTTGTAAATTGATATGCTCAGAGTAAGCAATGGTGTACAGATCACTTATTTTATGGAACAACAATTTGTCCAGCCAAGGCCACCAGATTTCCTGTCTTCAAACCCATAGATAAAATTCTAAGTTTGTAAATAAGGTAGCTAAGAAAACTATATGTAAAGCAATGTATACTTATTAGTTATCCAATTAAAGGCTTAGACTGTATTAATTTTAGTATATGTGCTATATCTTTAGTTCTGTATTAATGATATTAGTTCATTATCCTGGGTCCCATGGTACAGTAGATTGAAACACTGTGCCACAGATGACCTGGAGGCACTGGACAGTAGAGGATGGCAGTATGCTGCCAATACTGGTTTTCCCATCCTAGGAGGGAGGAAGAGAGGCAACATGGCTCACTGCAAGAATAACATTAAGAGTTGGCAAACTCTGCTTCACAAGCACTGTGACTCTTGGCTGAGAGGTTGCACATCTGTAGAAGCATGTGTGCACCTCCCAAAGGCAGCCATTGTGGAGCTTGCAAGACTGCTGTGCTTCCCAGCAGCAATATGATGTTGCACCAGCATTTTTAATCTCCTCAGCAGCCTCAGTCATGTTTTTTTGTAAAGCCTGATGGAGGTTAAGGTAGGTCTGTTAGACATGATGAACAAGGAATGGAGGTGGTGGCAGTGGATAGTCATTTGGCCAAAGCTGGAAAAAAAGATAATCTATATATTTGCTTTCTAGCATGCAGTTTATCATATTCATGGTGAAGGGAAATGCCTATGCTAACAAGGGAGCACAGTGCAGAGAAAACAATCTTGCATGGAATGCCAATCCATCACAGGATGCACATATGATATGCATGCACTCACATGCAGACATCTCACTCACCTGTGAGCAGTTATAGAGAATTTCCATTTCCCTTCTTGACATGTCTTTGGATATGGGGAAAAAAGCAGACTCCAGAGAAAACAAGCACAAATGCAGGAAGGATATGCTCACTCTACTCAGTCAATAAAAGGGGCAATGTTTTTGGAGAAAATATTAATAGCAAAAGAGTTTGGTGTACATATTTATTTATTTTTTTATTTGTGCATCCTTTGTTGACTGAGTTAGTCCCACTAGGCTAGTAGCACCTTTTCAGGGGAGAACTGAAGTGGTATTTATACTGCTAGGGAAAATTTGGCCAAAGCATCGTGAACTTCCTCTTCTCAAGGCTCATACAGAGGGCAAGTAAGTGCACATGTCTCCTTCCTAGCACAATGGCAGCTGGGAGGACAGTGCATGCAATGGAGAGAACAATGGAAGAAGTTTAGGTGAATGCCAGCTTGGAGAGAGATATATATGGAGAATTAGAGGATTTAGAGGTCAGTTTTCCCCCCAAAAAATGTTTGTTGAGTCAGCGAAGATGGCAAAAGAAGACTATGTTGTTACAACCCTCCAATCAGGAGGGTTGCAGGATGATATATTATAGGAGATGATTAACCAGAATGAAAATTAAAAATGGAGAAGACAATTCCTTGGGTGATATAATGGAGAAAATACAAAAGGAAGACTCAGAGGTGATACTAAAAAGGGACATTGTAAAAAAAAAAATATGCAGAGATAGTTGGAAGTAATTATGGAGAGCAGAAAAAAACAAAAGAAATGA